>NC_045428.1:490715153-490977653 GCF_902635505.1 Sarcophilus harrisii
TAGTTTACTGAACAGAATTATGACATGGTCAAACCTGTTTCTTTTGTTTGTTTTGTTTTTAAGGAAGATCAATGGAAAGCAGACAGGAAGAAGTTGAAGATTAATGAGTTACAACGATAGAGGGGCCATCAGCTAAAAAATGCAAGACGGAAAAGGATTACTTGTATATGTACAGTGGTTTGTCTTAGCAAGAAGGGATGGAGATTAATGAGTGACAAAGCAAATAACTGATGTGAGATGAAAAGAAGATAAGAGGGTAGTCTTCATAAATGGCTCCCATTTTTAAAAACTGAATTCATGTTTAATAATTATAGGTGCTATGCCCCCTCCTTTCCTCTGCCTAGGCAAAAGAAGAGATCCAGGGAACTGGGGCAGAACACCTCCAACAGCAAGGACAGCCAAAAATGATTTTTTTTTTTTTTGTCATGGCAATTGGGGTTAAGTGACTAGTCCAGGATCACACAGTTAGCAAATGTTAAGTGTCTGAGGCTAGATTTGAATTCAAGTCCTCCTGACTCCAGGGTCCACACTCTATCCACTGAGCAATGTAACTGCCCCCAAATGTGATTTTCTTAAAATAAAAAAGACCCTAGGGATATGCCACCCCAATTTTTAAGACTTTATACACACACATGTGTGTATGTATGTATGTATGTATGTATATGTCTGTCCTAGAATCTTTCTAGATGGGAGAAAGGCCCTAATTTTTCAGTGAAATGTGATTCAAGAGTCTCAGCTGAGAGGACAGGGGGAAAGAGAGCCATAAGAATTAGATTCTTTGCAGAAAGAGAAATCAATAAAATACCTCTTAACAAGGTTAAATTTGCAGCTTGAACAGGATCTTTAGGATAACTATCAAACTAGCCAAACTAGCCTATATAAACTATTTGTACTGCTTACTCTGAAATGAGAAGTTTGGTAGATGAGAAGTTCTACTACATCAGTAGAATAAAAATTTTAGTAAGATTAATTTCACAATGTTTATCTACTGCTACTTGTGCAGATGAAATTCCAATATTTACTGTCTAATCAACATATGAATCAATGACTCTAAACAATGACATCAACTTTATAAACCTCAATGCTGACAACCACCTTTTTGCTCAAATCAATGAAATGAAACTACATACTGCTGACACATATTAGAAGTTACATGAATTATGTAGTAAAAAGGAGTCACAAGCTAAGTATTGGGAGACTGTCTAGACCAGAGTCCCCAGATTCAGTGTGGGTAAAAGTTGAAAAACACAAACCAGTGATAGTGATATATTCATTAACTTATTAATTTGTCCTAATATCATTTATGCTATTTTATACTCAAAGTTTGCAAAAAACTAAATCTGAATTTCTCAACTTAACTGAAGTGAATCTGTATACATTTTGAAAATTTAAATGACACAAAACCAAAATATCAAAAATATTTTTATGAAAAGCAAACTATCAACTAAAAAACCCTAAAGCCCTAACTTGCTGAAACAAAAGAAAGAAAAAGGATTTCTATAATCAACAACAAAATCCAACTCAAAACTATGCAAATATTTGTACATTTGATTCCTGTTAAAAGTTCTTTTTTGAGAGTTGATGGAATAGCAGAAAGAAACTTCCAAGTGAGTCCCTTAGCCAAAATTGCTCTAAAGAGATCTAGAAAATGCCCTTAACCAAATCAGAATCAGAATTCAAAGGAAAAAAATCACAGTGAATCATTTGTCCAAATAGTTCAGAGCAGGAGAGAGAGGTCTATGAGTTCAGGGGATGAGATCTAAGCATTCTAGCACTTAAGGACGGTGCCCAAGTACAAAATGATAAATTTAATACAGGGTGTGGAAAATAACTTTGTGGCCCACTACCCAGTTCCCAATTACAGAATCAAGTCAGATTGAGGAAATGACCTGAATCCAACTGTGAGTAGAAAACTCAAAAGTAAGCAGTGGCAGTTTGGCTCCAGACCTCAAATATGAAGCATGATATTAGTTTCAGCTTCTAGCCCAATCTGAAGGAATAATCAGGATAGAAAAACATGACAAAATAGGAATACAAGTTACAATAAATGGTGAAGTTTTGAATGCTGTGGATAATTTCATGTATCTTTTCAGTATACTTTTCAGGGACGTATACACATTATTAATGAGACTGATACACACATTGCCAGAATTAGCTCAGTGTTTGGGAGGCTCCAAAGGAAAGTGTAAGAGAGGTATTGGACTGAGCTACCAGACTGAAGGTCTACAGAGCTACTGTGCTGACCTCATTGTTGCATACCTGTGAAACCTGGACAGTGTATTAGCGCCATACCAGGAAACTGAAATCACTTCCATTTGAATTGTCCTAGGAAGATTCTGAAGATCACCTGGCAAGATAAGATATCGGATCCTGAGGTCCTTTTTTGAACTAAACTGCGAAGCATTTCAACTCTACTAGAGAGCACAACTCCATAGGGCTGACCACACTGTTTGAAAGACAAATGTACACTTGCCAAAAAGATTATTTTATGGAGAACTCACACAGGGCACAAGCACTTACAAGGTGGTCAGAAAAAAAGCAATAAAATGACACTCTCAAGGTGTGTTTTAAGATCTTTAGAACTGATTGTATGACATGGGAGACATGGTACACTATTGCCTAGCATGGTCTACTCTAGTAGTATTGTGTTCATAGTGCTGTGCTCTATGAACAAAGCAGAAGTGAATTAGCTCAGAAGAAACTTGAGATGCACAAAGTTAGAGAGTACATCCCAAGTGTTCATAAGGTCTATTTGTGTCTGACCTATGGCAGAGCATTCTGAGCTCATATTAATCTGATTACTTGGACACACTGTAACTCGATTCTAACACAGTGATGTCATTTTGGTCCTCTTCGAGAAGGAAGGATAACAACCAAGCAACTCAACCAAAGGGAAGCCTACAGTTGTGTCACTAACAGTAGAGCTTTTCAACTGGCTCCACAAGACAAAGTCCAGCAGCAGTCTACTGTTGCTCAGAATCAAACTCTGGTCTAACTTTCAGAGCTCAGACCAAGGGGACAGCAGTCAGACTTTGTCCTGGATTAAGTCACTTTAGAACACTGAAAACCTGAAGACCTCTAATCTGGGCTAATCCCTAAAAGCCTAGAATAGCACAACACATAAAACCTCTAAAAAGCAGCAAGAGGACCAGCTCAGCCTTTCCCTCCAGAAGAGCACAAAACCTGACCTTAACAAAATTCAAAGTCAGAAAGAGACTGGAAGAATGAGAAAAAGCAAACTAAAAAACCAAAGAATTATCATGGTGATAGGGGTACTCAAGACACAAATCAAGAAGAAAATGACCCCAAAATATCTAAAAGAAAAACCTCAAAGAAATGAAGTCTAATTATAAGTCTAATCAGAACTCCTGAAAGAGATACAGGAAGATTTTAAAATGAGTTAAAAATGATTTTAAAAACCAAATGAATGCACTAAAAGAAAAATATTGGAAAATAAATGAGAATTATGGAAGAATCTGAAAGGGAATTTTAACAGCTTGGTACAAGAGGTACAAAACCTTAATCAAGCAACAAACTCCCTGGTAATTATAATGGGCCAATTAAAAGTCAATAATTATTTGTAAAAACTTCTGAGGAAAATCGAAACCAATCTGGCAGAAATTAAGCTTATACCAACAGCTTATATCATATTCCATACTGTATTCTAAATGGACATACCTTAATAGTAAAGAGCAGAAAAATATCAAAAAAGAAGAAAATCAAATACCTTTCACAGCCACAAGTATGAGGTATATTCTTAACCAAACAAGAGACAGAATAACAAAAGATAATTTTAATTACATGAAATCAAAAAACTGCTGCACAAACAAAAGTAATAAGGATAGGAAGAGAAGTCACGTGGTGTGGGAAATGAGGAGAGGAGAAAGAGAATATATATATATATATGTATATATGTGCATTACATATATATTTCTGATGAAAAGATCTGAGCTTTAATGAAAGTTTAACATTCAAAGGAATTTAAAGAAACATATAAAGGTAAACATGAATAGAAAAACTATAAAGGACTAAACAAAGATAAAAATGCTGTCATTCTAACATGAGGAGATGATAGGGAGTCAAATTGTTTTGATAGTCTTTTAAAGACAAATGAAAGGAAAAGAGGAATACATGGGTTAGGAGGAGTAGCAAGCAGGAAAGGTTAAAAATGTATACAAACAGAAAAGGTAGGGAGAGAAAGGACTGCCACTTGGGCCTCACTCTCACCTGAACTGGTCAAAGGAGATAATAAACACATATAAGTACAGAATTATATATAAAACACACACTTTGCACATGGATACAAAGAAATAGAGAAAGGGGAAGTGAGAATAGGGAATTAAAGAGAAAGTAGAGTAAGGTAGAAGCAAAACAAACTCTAAAATAAGAATGTACAAAAATGATTGTTTTTCACCTCATATCTATCAAATAGGCTGACAGGAAAAAAAAAAGGAAAATAACATGTTGGGAGAGAATGTGAGAAAATTAGGATATTAATAAACTGATGGTGGGTTGTAAACTAAATCAACTATTCTGGAAGGCAATTTGGAACTATGTCTAAAGGGCTTTAAAACTGTCCTTACCCTTTGACCTAGAAATATCGCTACTATATCTGTATCCCAAAGAGAATTTTTAAAAAGGAAAAGGATTTACACATATAAAAATATTTATAGCAGTTCTTTTTGTGGTGGCAAAGTGGAAATTAAGGGAATGCCCATCTATTGGAAAATGGTTGAACAAACTATGGTATGAGATTGTGATAAATACTACTATCCTAAAAGAAATGACAAGCAGAATTCTTTTCAGAAAAGGCTGGAAAGATTTGCATGAATTGATGCAAAGTAAAGTAAGGACAACATTGTACACAGTAAGAGCAATTTTGTACAATGATCACCCGTGAATGACAGCCATTCTTAGTAATACAAAGATCTAAAACAATTCCAAAGGACTCATGATGACAAATGCTACCTACCTTCAAAAAAAGAACTAATGGAATCTGAATGTGGATAGAAACATACTGGGTTTTTTTTCAGTTTTTTTGGTCTGTTTGCTTTCACTACATGACTAACTAGTAAGGAAATATTTTGCATGAATACACATACATAACAATCATCAAATTGCTTGCCATCTCAATGAGGAGGGAGGGGAAGGATAGAGAGAATTTGGAATTCAATTTTTTTTTTAAATTAATGTTAAAAATGTTCACATGCAATTGGAAAAATATTTTAAAAGTCATTTTTGCCAGTTCAAAAACTGGAAACTGAGAATATGTCTATCAATGGCCAGATAAGTTACAGTATTATAAATGTGATGGAATACTATTGTGTTGTAAGAAATGAAGAAAGAGATGATTTTGGAGAAACCAGGGAAGACTTATATGAAATGCAGCAAACAGAGAGAATAGAAACAGGATAATTTATATACAATGACTATAATACCTTAAAGAGAATAGCTTTGAAAGACTTAAGACACTATAATCAAAATGACCAACTAATGATGAAACATGCTATCCATGTCCTAATAGAAGAGTGCAGAATGAAACAGATGTGTCTATGCATTTGCAGATGTATGTGTGTATATATATATATATACTCACAAATGCATGCACAATCATTTAAATGTTTTTTAAACACTTGATCAATGTGAAACAACATTCAGCCCCACAGCATCTCCATTCTCACTATTTTCATAGTGAATGATGAGACAGGGAAAGAGGATAAAGCAGGAAGGGGAACTCTAGAAAGTAAAGAAAGGGGCATGAATAATGATGAACTATGTCCAAGCAAGTATTCTTTTTTTTTTTTTGGTGGGGGGGGGAAGAAGGGGAGATTACTTATTGGTGATATTTTCTTTTTTCCAAATACATATAAAGATACCTTAAAATTAAATTAATTTTTATAAAACTGTGTTCTAAATTTTTCTCTGTCCCTCCCCCTCCCCCTCCCAAACAGCAATCTATGTTAAAATACGCATAATCTTTTTAAACATATTTCTATATTTGTCATGTTATACAAGAAAAATCAGACCAAAAGGAAAAAAAAAAAAATAAAAATAAAAAGGTGAGAATACTATGCTTTGATCCACATGCTGTCTCCATAGTTTTCTCTCTGAACGAACCTGGCATTTCCATCTTAATTCAATTGGAGTTGCTTTGATTCACCAAACTGAAAAGAGCCAAATCTATCATACTGGTGGCACATAGATTTTGCTAATTAAAGAAAATGTAATTTTTTAAAAGTTCTTTTTTTCTGATATGGACAGGTGAT
This sequence comes from Sarcophilus harrisii, assembly GCF_902635505.1. Classification (NCBI taxonomy): domain Eukaryota; kingdom Metazoa; phylum Chordata; class Mammalia; order Dasyuromorphia; family Dasyuridae; genus Sarcophilus; species Sarcophilus harrisii. The sequence goes on from NC_045428.1 coordinate 490,721,420, forward strand.
TTCAACAGTATACACTCAGTGAGGAAATTCTCTTTACCAGTGTACCTTGGCGAATAATTTAAAGTTTATATTCTTATTCTTAGGAAAGCCCTCCCTATTTGTTAAAAACTTCTGAGGAAAATAGAAACCGATCTGACAGAAATTAAGCTTATATCATATTCCACACTGTAGTCTAAATGGACATATCTTAATAGTAAAGATCAGAAAAATATCAAAAAAGAAGAGAATTATATACTTTTCACAGCCACAAGTAGGAGGTATATTCTTAACAAAACAAGAGACAGGAGTAATTACAAAAAATAAAAAAGATAATTTCAATTACATGGAACTGAAAACCTTCTGCACAAACAAAAATAATGTAACTAGGACAGGAAGAGAAATCATGTGAGGCGGGGATGGGGAAGTAAGGGGAGGAGAAAGAAAGGGGTGGACATCAAATTTTTCTGATGTTTAGTCTCTAAAATAACTTATACATACACAAAGACCAAAAATCTTGTGTGTGTGTGTGTGTGTGTGTGTGGTCAACAGATAAAAACAAATAGTTCTCAAAAAAAAAAAAAAAAAGAATTTCAAGCAATAAGTAACTGTATGAAAGGCTCCAAAACACTAAAAAAAAAATTTTTTTTTTTAAAATGCAAATCAAAATAACTCTGAGATTTTACTTCACACCAGGAAATTAGCTAAAATGACACAAGATTGGCACAATCAATGCTGTGGGAAGATAGTACACACACTAGTATATTGCTGGTTTAGCTGTGAATCAATAGAACCAATCTGGAAAGCAACTTGAAATTATATAAATAAAGAAACTAAGAATATAATTGTTCTCATCTATCTAGTTTCCCCCAAAGTTTTCCTTCCCTATATGTCCATTCCCACAGTTCTCTCACTTCACCTAATTTGACTTCTTTTCCTTCTTGGTCAATAAACTGCCATGGCAGCAAGGTTATCAAAGGATAGAGCACTAGGCTTCAAGACAAGGAGGAGTGGAATTCAAAACTAATCTCAGACATTTACTAGCTGTTATGACTTATGATTCTGAACAAGTCACTTAACCTGTTTGTCTCAGTTTTTTGTTTTTTTTTTTTTAATCTGTCAAATCTATTTCCCAGGCTTGATGTGAGGATAAAATAAGATATTTATAAAGCACTTTCCAATCTTTATAATCCTACATCAATGTCATTAATAAATCTCAATTTTGACTAACATCAAACTACAGAGGAAGGAGAGTTAAAAACACTAAAAGATATATGTTAAGTAGAAGGAATAAGTCACATCTATTTTAAGAACACTGAATTTTGTCTCTACATTGTAAACTTCTTGATTGGCCTGGTATAGTGGAAAGGGATTGGGAGTTGGAAAGGAACTAAAACTACTTCAACCATGTTGTTGTTTGACTTGAAGCTGAGACTTCATATGAATTGCTAAAAGTCAAAGTCGGTGACAGAGGCAGGATTTGAACCTGCGATATGAGGCCAAACAGCATTGTTTACCATCACAAATGCCTCTAGGAAAAGCATGGTTAAGCTGAATTAGGAACAAATGGGCCTGAAGTAGCAACCAGTAGCCAGTCAGAGGAAATTAGGTTAGTCCGCAGATTGTGGGCTTGCTCTGAAGGATCGTATCTGACTGCATATCTTATGTGTCTTTTTATATCATGCTACCTTTGTGGTTTTCAGTCTCCTCACCTTTAAAATAAGGGGACTGACATTGAAAATCTCTAGGAATCCCTTCATGTTCTAAATCTATCATGACAAGAATCCAAATCACAGATTTAAGCTATAATCTCACAACAATATGCTAGATATTAACAGCTGTTCAATAATTGCTAAATCAAATGAAATGACAATGGCTATTTGAAAATTTAATTTCACTGACTTCAAACTATATTAATATGTACACTCCTTCCCTGTAATAACATGGTTTATTATTTCACCCATTTAATTATACAAGCTAAATCAAATATCCCAAATTATAACAATTACATATAGACAAGAGTATGAAGCAATGGCAAGGGCCAGTGGACTGAGTGGGAGTCTTAGTGTCCAGGTTCAACCACTGACTAGCCATGTGACTTTGGCTGTGTATGTACCTTAACCTCTCTGATAATCAGTTTCTCCCATGTACAAAATGAGACTTGGATTAGAAGACCTCTAAAGTCCCTTTCAGTTCTGACATCCTATAAAATATAATAGGTTATGAAGCCAAGTGGGATTCATACTGCAACTTCTTCAGAACTTCTGAGCTTGTTTTTTCAGTGGAAATTTACATACTTTACTTGAGACTTCATCTTACCACCGCATATGGGCAGGCCAAGACCTGTTAAGATGTAACACTAGTTACAATCTATATACATCCCTATCAAATCAATGCAGCTGAACAGAATAAATCTTAATCACAGCAAAGGATGACAGCCAAAAGATTTGTACTTCCTTTTGCCAAGTATGCAGTTTTCAAAACAAAGAACTCTACTTTTCTAGCCCTAGAGGCAGAAAAAAAAAAAAAAAAAGACACACAAACTATCACTAAAGAAACTTAGGCTTTTTGACTTCCACAAAGTACCATGGTTTTATGCAAGCTCTCAGGCTTTATGGGCCCAAGTTTTCCAGGGTAAAGAAAACTAATTGTCACTTTGCAAGAAACCAAAAACAGTCCAGAATGAACCTTTTTAGACAAGATACATGCAAACACAAATTGGTGCAGCCTCATAGCATTTAATTCACAATGGATGAGGAAAACTGCTAGAATCAGTTAAACAGCTGGTGAAAAGTCACAACCTTAAAACCATTACCTTCTCCTATATGGAAAGTAGATCTCCCTGTACATGATGAGGCTTTTAAAGTTCTATTCAAATATTTCAATGTAGAGATTCTCTGCTTACCAGTCTGCAGCTGACATCATTTGCCTATTCTCCAGCAATGTTTCTCAATTTTAAATTAATAAACAATTGATAAACAAGCCTTTTTTAACCATATCCCAACATCTAAAAAGTCTCTTCTTAAATGGCCTGAAAATTACTTTTACATATTTCTATTTTTAAAAACAACAGAGTCCAAAGAAGAGAATACTAGGGCCCAAGGAAAACACATTAATGTGGCATAAAGAAAGTAATCAACATTTATTGGCACCTACTAAATAAAGGCACTGCATTAGGGGTCAGGAATATAAGGACACAAATTAAATACTCCCTGACTTGAGTTTATATTCTACTATAAGGGTGGATGAAGGAGATAAAACATGTATACAGATCAATGTAATAAAGTTATTTTGAAGGCAGCACATTAATCTGAGGATGAAGTAAGACTATGAATTCCTAGAGGAAAGGGAATTTGTCTCTTTCACACACACTTTATATACTTTCTCCATTTAACAATTTGAACACACAGCAATTACTTTATGAACTGAAAATTTTAAAACTCTGAACTTAGCCAATCTCAATCAAATTGAATATTTTTATATTCAAGAGAACAGAAAAGGAATTATGCATGAAACGGCCAGTATTATATTTTACTTTTGTTTATAAATAAATTCAACAAATAACTTTCAAAGCTGCCCTACTTGTCTATAATTCCTTTTGTTTTCTTCTATGCTTTTAACAAAATTTTATTCCATGCCCCTTTTCATCATCCCCCCTCTTTTCCCACTGGGTGAAAAAACCCTTTTAACAAGTATGTATAGTCAATCAAAATAAATGTCTACAATGACTTTAAAATATATTTCTCATTTTGTACCTTGAGTCTATCACATCTTTGTTTACTGACTGATAGTGATTTATCTCTTGGGGAATGGCTCTTATTCTTTTAAGCTTTAACCAGTTCCTTATATATCTTGGATATGAAACTTTTATAAGAAAAACTTGATGCCAAGATATTTTCAATTAATTATTTCCCATTTAATTTGAAATGGGAAAGAAAAAAAAAAAAGATTAAATTTCGTTTTGGATTCAAGGTGGAAATTATAGGATCAAAGGCTCAAGTAAATCATTTGGTCAAACACAACATTTTATAGGTAATGAAAACAAGTTTCAGAGAGACTTTGTCAGGATTGCCCACTAAGATAGAGTTGTGATCTGATGCCCTAGCTGCCAGTGCTCTTACTTTTTAATTGTTTTCTATTAATAAAAGTAAACACACATTTTTGCACTCTATATACTTCCTCAGTATCCTTAGCTACACAGCGGGAACAGTATCTCCTTCACAGAGCTGTTGTGAAATCAAATGAAAGAATGTGCTTACAAATCTTAAAAATGTTATAGAAATGGCACTTATCTAATGTCTCATGCACATGACAACTCTTCAAAGACCTGAGGAATTCTGTCATGTTTTCTCCCTTCCTTTTTACATGCCTTTTCTTCTCTAGGTACAACAACTCCTTTGCTTTCAGTCCTCATTTTGAATTTTGTGGCTCTTTGCCAAATTCCTATTCTTTAATGCTAATGAAGTTACAGGCCTACAGCTGGAAGTCGGCCCAAAACTTTTTCATTGTACAGATGAGATATGGGAAATGGAGGGAGATTAAATGACCTGCAGAAGGGCACACTGAGAGACAGTAAAAGGCAGAGCCAGGCCCACTATTCCTATCACCAAGGTCTTCTGAAATGTTGCCCCTTACTAACACCTAAATAGGGTAACCCAATCTGAAGGCAACATTACTAAATGTAGTCACTAATGTTGGTCATTAGGCCTATTTTAATGTGGAATAAAATCAAACTGGCTTTTTTTAAGTTGTTGGTCACACTATTGACTTATATTGAAGTGAGAATAGCTTTGGAAAAAATTTAATTCATTTAACAAACATGTACTGAGGGAGAACTTGTCATATGCAAGACACTGTTAGATGCTCTTAAGAAAAAGATAGCCACGTCAAATTTAGCCCTTTTCTTCAAGAAGCTTGTTATCTAAGTAAAGTGATGGACCAAAAAAGCCAGACAGTAGGGAAATAAGGAGGAAACATGAATGGAAAAGGGCAGCAGACACGGAAAGGTCTTTAACGCAGTTTTAGAGCAGTGTTATGATTTAGGGTTCTGTGTACATTTGAAGGCAACAGAGGAAAATGAGGAAACTGAACATTCAGGAGATGGCATGCATTTGTAGAAAACATTCTTCTCCTTATGAGGAGAAGAGGGATTTATATAGTAGATTCCTTTCAAAGATAAGAGTTAAGAGGCAACAAAACTTTGGTCGAATACAGTAAAATTAATATATAATCCAAGTTAATGAGCAGATCCTTACTTTTCATTAATCAATAAACTTTTTTCAAGAAATATACATTAAATATGAAATGACAGGGATTATGTTTATAAAACAGCTGTATTCAAACAAAATACATTAGTGATTTTTTTAAATTTAAAAAACATTTTCTTTTTTGAGACTGAAGAGAAAAATGAAACAAACTAAGTATAGAAACACTTTAGAAGAGCTAAGATGGAAAAGGCAGTCCCTGCTGAATAACCTTAATTTTTTAATAATTAAGAGGAAAGAAATCATTTGCTCAGTTAGACATGGACAGGGAAGGTCTAGTAATGTGACAAAAGTAGAAAGTTTAGAACAGGTGAGGAGCTCATCAGGGAAATCAGTAAAAGGGGAGTAAAGGGACTGTTGAACAAAATAAAGGCTACTGTATTCTCACTATTATCACTTGTGACTGTACTGGTAAAAACATACTTGCTATAATCTGACACTTGCTTTCTTTGATTAAAAAAAAATCTTTATAAGTAAATAGAACACATGGTGAGCTCTCTTCTGGTAAGATGCCATTTGTCAGTTTGTTTTATAAATACTCTTTGTTTAGCCTAACACCCTTTGCAGCCGATGAAGCAACATTAAGTGTTGCAGAAGAAAACCAAGATTGGCTCATTAATATACCAAAAAATATAAATGATCAACAAATCCTGGGCAAAAAGTCAGCAAAACAAGAGAAAACAAATAACTATGAAATCCAATTTTTAAAATTACAGAAAAATAAGCAAGCTTTCTTAAAACTAGAGAAAATATTAGGCTGTTATTGCATAAGAATAAGGTTAATGTCACCGCAACAGGCGACAGGTTTCTTTAGATCCCAAATTGTCTTCATGTGATTATTGTTGTAACATTTTCTCATATTGTAAATTGAAATTTAATGAAATTATAAAAGCTGGAACATCGAACTTAAAAGGAAAATTTTTATAAAACTATGATCAAGACTCCTAAGATTGTTATTTTGGTAACTTATTCCAGGAGTACTACATTTTTTTCTTATAAAAATACTGAATGGTTATGTGAGAATTGTGATCAACTTTTAAAATTTTAATAGTTTTGGAAGGCAAAGGAAGTGGTGTAGTACTTTTAAATTAGCAGCATCTTTAAAGGGTAGAGGCATTAAGTCTCAGAAAACTGTTCATAGTCTACAAAAAATTAAAGTTACAGGACACCCAAAAGGCAAAGGATAAATAGATGTAAAGAACAAAGAAAGGTACATAAATGATTTTATCGGAAAAATATATGATCAGAAAAGGAAGACAAGCTGCGATATAAATTATTGGTATAACAAAATATCATGAAATCTAGATGAAGGGATTCATCACATGTGATATACCACTTATTGAAAACTTGTAGAAGAATGTGAACAGTCAAAAAGAAGACTTAGAAAGATTTCAATTTACAAGACTGTAGATTTCAACAGTGACAGGATCACAGTTCTACAGAAGTACTGCTTAGTCATGTCTGACTTCATGAACACATTTAGAGTTTTTTTGGCAAAAATATTAGGAGTTTCTGATTTCCTTCTCCAGCTCATTTTATACATGAGGCAATTGAGACCAGGGTTAAATGACTTGCCCAGGGTCACACAGCTAGTGCCTGAGGCCAAGATTTGAATTTACTAAGATGAGTCTTCCTGACTTCAGGCCCTGTGTTCTATCCAAGGTACTACCTTGCTGTTCTAAACTTCTATGAAAATATAAATCTATTATAACAACCAAGAAAAAGATGTTACTAACAATACATCTATCATAATGAGGGAAAAAACAGCAACACATTTTTAATATCACATTCATTCAAACTGAGTGGCTTAACTTGAAAAGCTTCAAACTAGCAAGAGGAGGAAGTAATCCAAATATGAACTAGTATTTCACTCCTCATTTGTCTGAAAAGAGCAAATCATCAGTACAATATAGCAAATGTCATCACTCTACAAGATACCAGGGATCAAACTACTCTTGACTGTCCCTGTGATTCCAAGTCCTCCAAAAATAGTGTTGACTTAACCAATAGTATCTGTTGAAGACCTAAACATTAGTTATATCTGAAAACAGATCTGGATACACAAGTTGAAAACAGTGACTAGTTGGAAAAAAAAAAAAAAAAAAACAGTTAACCTGTGATATAGGTAAATGAAATTGCCATTAGGTACACAGTCTCATTAACTAGCAAAGATATAACTGATTTGAAGAAAGTTCACTATCTTTTAATTGTTTCACTTCTATTACCTACAATGTCTTAAAACTAAAACATTCTTCTGTTTCTAAGCCATAAATTGATTTTTGAATCAAAAGGGACAATTTCGGTTCAAATTCCAGCCATCTTTTGCAAACAACATGTACATTAACTAGATAATAGTCTCCTATTTCCTTTTGGGGAGTTTCTTTATCTTTTCTTTTAAGAGAAGTTCTAAATAGACTTCAAAAGGAACCCAGGTACAATTCCTATGCCATAAGCTATAAACAAAACTAAGAAGCAAAAAAATTTTTTTGTCTTTTTGTGTAGGTGCATGTGATTAGTTTGATGGTTCTGTGGTTTAGTTAGTCAAGCAAGGTCTTCCAATTCCTGACTTTTGACACCTAGTATACTTTCAATATTCCCAGAAACCACACAGCGGTGTCTCCTCATCCTTACCATCCTGGAAAAAAAAAAGTACAACAATTGGATATCATGTACTTTAATATCAGCAATTAAAAAAAAAAAAAGGTTAAATGCAATTTCTGGCTTTTCAAAATAACAGCACCTGCCGCCAAGCATTTGTTTCCTCGGGGAAATTTTTGAGCATCCTACTTCCTAACTGTTTCTACCACATTCTTACTTTCTCCCAAACCTCGGGTACCGGTGTTAATGGACACCAGATTCCTTGGACAGCCACGCTCCTTCCTATCTTTCTTACTCTTTTATTGGAAACTGTTACCGACCAGACCAGCTACCATTTTAAAAATCTGCCTGCATGCTCTTGCACTTATCACGGTCTCTCTCTGGGTAGCTATTTCTGTCCGTGTCCTCCTACCCCCCCTCCCCAGCCCCCAAACCCATTACACTACATTACACTACCAGAGAGCTGGGTGTGTGTCAAGTCTTTGTATCCCAGTGAGGGGCCCTGCACGTACCACTAAGTTCTTAACCAAGGCGGTTGGAGCCGATCAGAGCCCTTCTCTCCCGCCCCAACAGCCCCCCGCGTTTGAGGGTGATGAATGCTAGTTTGGAAGCCAATCACCCAAAGAGAACGGGGACTCTGGGGCTCGAGCCTTCCAGGCGCTTCAGCCGAAGAGGTTCTTTCTCCGCAAAGTTTTCGGAGCCCCACAGCGTCCTCCTTTGCACGCACGGAGAACCCACTCGAGGTGCTCCTCCAGCACCCCCGGCTCGCCAATCGGTCTCATCCGCGGCCGCCCGCCCCTCAGCCCCCGTGTCCCCGCTTCCTTCGGCCGCGGGCTGCACTCGGCCTCCGCCGCCGGCACAAACGCCTGGCCGGCCGCCCGGCCTCCATCCGGCGGGCCCTCCTCCCCGTCCTCGCCCTCTCCCCTCCCGCCTCTGACACTGCTTGGGGGGCCCGACGCGCGCCAGCCCCGCCCCGCCGCCCGCTTGCCCCGGTCCCGACGGGCTCACCGAGCCGTGGCTCTCCGCCGCGCTCGCCGCGTCCTCCTGCTGCAGCTCCGCCGTCATGGCTGGGACCACCCGCCCCTCCCCCCTTCCCGCTCGCTCGCTCGCTCTTTCTCCCCCCTCCGCGGGGTGCGCAGATATCCCGCCGCTGCCGCCAACGCCACCGCCACCGCCACCGCCGGACTCAGCCCCGAGGAGGAGACCCCCCCCCCCGCCTCCTCCGCCTCCTCCTCACAAACCCCCCCTCCTCCTGGGTTCCGTTCCAGCCCCGCCCCCTTCGCTCGCCCTCCCCTAACCTGGACGCGCGCGCGCCTCGGGCGGGCCCACCCCTTCGGCGACACCGGAACCGTGCGCGCGTGCGCAGGAGTGGGAGAGGCGGGGAACGAGGCCGCTCCGCGTGCACGCCTACTCGGGGTCGCCGGGCGAGCGGGAGCGCGCGCGTCCCAGAGAGAGCCGCTTTCCCCTTGACTCACCCCCCACCCCCGCAATGCCTCCCGCCCTCTCACGTGACTTTGCTTCAGCCTCATAACGGTCGCCTCCTCCTCCGCCTCGGCCGCGGCGGTTGGGGCTCGGGGTCCGTTGTCTGCCGGGCAAGGAGTTTTGGGAAGCATTGTTGGCCTTGCCCTCCAAATCTCGGCCCCCCTACTCTCTCACGCTAACCCGAAACCTAAATTTTGCCCTCATTTCAGCGGAAACGGAGGCCACCTTGAGTACGGGTCCTTTGAAGAAAGGGCTTAAAGTGCCCGCTGCTTCATGTGACCCCGAAGACGCCCCCTAGCCTAAAAGGGGAAACTGAGGTATACCGGACGGGCCAGGCTCGGCAAAAGCGAGCCCCGCCCCAAGCGTGACTCGCTGCGTCCCGGTGCAGTGCTCCAGACGCTGCGGCTGCTTAGCGCGGCGAGCACGAGTGAGGTTTTATTTAATTTCAAAAGACAGTCCAATAAAAACTGTAGTGCTCTAACTGCACGTGGGCTCAGTGCGGCGTCAAACCTGCAAAGTACAGAGCTCTGGGACGGAGGGGACTAGGAAGGAGTAGCGAGGACTCCAGCCCCGCCCCGCAGGGGGCGTTGGTCCCGGTCGCTGCCTTTGCGTTGGAAGGACTAGGACGATGGGGGGCTGGGTGCTTTAGAAAGTGGTGGGTTCGTGGACTAGAAGGGGAGGACGCCTAGAGCCGGGAGACGGTCCGGTGCTTAACAGAAGAGAAAGCTTAAGTGCGGTGACTCGCTCAGGGTCACCTGTGCCAAAGCAGCGTTGCACTTCGATCCTTTGATTCCAAATACAAAGCTACGGCCACAAATCGCACCCCGCCGGGGGCCCTGGAGTTCTGTGATCGAACCGCATTCCACGCGGGAGAGAAGCGCGGCGGCTTGCCGAGGATCCCAGTGGGCGAGCCCACGCGGGAGTTCCCCAAGCCCTAGACCGAACCCCTTCCTGGGTGATACTTAGGAACTGCAGTTTGACGGCTAATTTTGCTCATCTTTAAAGTCACCATTCATATGCACATATGTAGATTCGGTCACGGCTTCTTTTGTGAAATGGTTATCTCTTGTCTTTATCTCCCAGTGCATCCTGCCCCTCATTTCCTCTCCGAGGGGTCATCTCTTACAACAAAAGAAATCAAAAAGCACCGCAAAAAGCAATTTGCAAAAGGAACCCTTCTCTTAGTACAGTGTATGATACAATGTTCCACATTCATAATTACCACTCCAGGAAGGAAAAGGGGTGGGGGGGACGTTCTCATTTCGGGGGCCAGGTTTGGTCGTTATAATTTTGCAACATTCAGGGTTTATTGTTTACTCGCTGCTGTTCTTGTTCTCCTTTATTCATTTTGTAAAAATGGATGTTTCCCTATACATCTCAGTATGGGTCACACTCCCTGTAGTTGTAGTTCAGTCCTTTCAGACTCTTGGTGACTCATTTGGGGTTCGCTTGACAAAAATACTGCAATGGTTTGCCGCTTTCTTCTCGGGACGAATCTTCCCGACTTCAGGCCCTCTGTCCATTGTGCCGCTCTCTATCCTTCATTGTTTTCTTACAGAACCATACTTCTATTATGTTCGCTTGTCATGACATATGAATGCTATTTATTTGTGTAAATTTAATAAGTATGAATACAAGACTTCTTTTCATACTGTGTATACAAATGAACGTTTTCCTTTGTTTTTTTGCTACGCAGGTGTAAATTAGTGCTGATTAATACTGCTGTACTGGGATAAGAAATAGATTCCAGCTGCTTCTAGGTTCCCCCCGGCTGAAGTGGGGAACGGGGAGAGAAGGAATGACTAGTAATTCATTAAGTTGTAGGGGGATCCTTATGCCAGAAGACATAACTGACATACATAAAAGAAGTAACATCAATGGGATATTGGATTTACGGAGTTTATTCTATTGGTGCCTACAATTTAGGTTTAGGGAGCTGCTGGTGTCTGTGGGTTTGCCTTTGTCTTTAATGCTACCTTTGCTCAAAAAAGAGTGGTCTTTTTCTCATTTCAGTCCACCAAATTGACCTGTTTGCTAGCAGTCCACACCTGTATTCATTGCTTAAAACTAAGTATCTCTGCATTTCTTCTATCTTTTCTTTGCTTGATCAGCTTATTGCTTGGTTTTTCTATAGTAGAAGGAAAAATTTCATAGGATAAAATGTACTGGAGAGATCACAATCTACATTGGTGGAAAGAACATTCACAGCAAATTAAATCACAGATCCACCAAAATTCACTTATGCCTCTTATGAATTTTCCTGCCTTGGGAAAATTTTCCACATTATCCTAAATGCACACCTCCAAAAAACCAAATTGTAACTGAATAGAAAATAATGGGCCCAAATGATTAATAATTCATGATTAAGGCTCCTTATGTTGAACTTGCTATGAGTCTAAATCTAGCAAATTATTGGAAGCTCATCTTGTTCCCCCTGGGTAAAACTTCCTTCTTGGGGATTACAAATCTTGACTGTGATAATCTACCAGAGACACACTGTCCAACATTGAATTTAATGAGCAAGTCCACATCAAATCTTGGCCATTAGTTGGCAGTCCTCACAGAGATCAAGTATCAAAAGTAGATGTCGTGGGACATTTTGCTGTCGCCAAAGGGAATCATTTTCTTGTTACTCTGTTTAAAAGCCCAGACATGATGGCTGCGGAATGATTACATTATTGGATTTTAATCATTGTAAGATAATTGGGGGGGGGGGGAATATTGTGAAACGATGAGCAATAAACAAAACCTAGGGTAAGGCAACTTAAAGGCATAATAAAGGTTCCAGAATACTCAGAGGAAGACTAAGAATATTTTATTTTCCCCTTCTTGGCTAATTTGTCCTAATAGCAAGTTCTATTTTATAAACTGGTGATTTTTTTTTATTTCTGGTGGTCTGAATCAAATTCAGAATGTAGTTGGGATTACATTATAATGACTATATTAGATTTGTTGGAAAAAAAAGAATGGAAGAGGGGAAAATAGAGAAAGAAGGGGGATATGAGAAATCAGAAAAGGAAAATGTAGCAAAAGGCAAAAAGGAAAGAAAAATGAAGAAGAAAAAGTGACATTAATAAAATTACTAAATTACTCAAAAAGTAAAATGGTTATGCAACGATATAAGTTAAATTCTGATACTTCAAGAGAAAGTTTCAAAAATGTCTCCCTTTGCAAGTTGAAGGATTTCTAAATTCTATTACTATTGTCACGTTTTCACTGATGTGACATTGTAAGTGCAGTGTTTATAAAAGTCTGGGATAACTTGCAGTGAACTAATGTGTTTATTTTAGTATTTATACTTGGTATTCAGTAACAATCCCTTGCATGCCTTTTAGCCTTCTCTCTTTGATGTTTGAAACCAAACCAAACCACATACTACTAATAAAAAAAAACAAACCAGTAACCATAGGAAATCTCTTCAAATCATTACTACCATTAATTATTCATAATTTATGAAAATCTTAAGCTATAGAATTCTGAATTTCCATTCTTAAAATAAATATTCAAATAGATCTGTGCTCTCATCCTTTCAGATGTTCTTTCCATTGAAGTATATCACAACTTATCCATGTCATTCCATACTGTTCAGCTTGGATCCTTATCTTCTGTAATTTTGCCATAGATATGAACCAAACATATTGGGGATCTTCATTGTTTTCTTTTCCCTTTCCAGTTCATTGTAGGGATCCTGGTGTAATATTCTAGTTATCTACCTATTATCTTTTAATCTCCTTTGTATGAAGTCTGTCTTCTACAGACTGCTATTTCTAGTAGAAGGAGAAATAGCTGTAGAATTTTGCAATTTTCTAAAGTTATTCCTGTTCACTGTCCTGTCCTATTCAATCTGGGACCAACTCACTGTCCATTTGGATACTTATAGATATTAACAGCTGTGCACTACATGGTGTCCTTCTGATTACATGTAATAATCTGGGCAATGATAATTTTTCATCCACTTGTTCTAACTATGTGGATGTTTGGGCCAAATTCTTTTGAGTGATTAGAGTCCTTTCAAAGGGTTTTATGCAGTGTTTCAGGGTTTATGGCAAACACCAATGTTACTCATAAAAACACCTACTAAATCTGACTTTCCAAGTTGGGCACTGTATTGTATCTCTCCTCCATCATAGTGACAAATGACTTTGGCAAACTCTCTATCTTTGTTTTATGATTTGTTTGATATGTATGACCAATGGATTATTGAACAAAGTTTATCGCCACTGTTACATACTTTAAGGAAAACTGGCATGACTTTAATGTATGGATGGAAAATACCTTATTAGAAGAGAGATGACATTTTACTCTACCAAATCAAATTGTCTTTCAGTATCAATAATAAGCACATGAACATCTTAGTATCATCTACATTTTTCAGTCAATTATATGATGATAAAGATATGGTCCATAAAAAATATCTTTTGTAAAAAATTGCTTGCTCCTTTTCACCAGGAAGACTATGCCACATATGACCCTATTCATTCATATCAAGCATGTAATCCACTGAAGCCTCCAAATATTTTTCAGTACCTTTTGAGTCCAGTCATTTAATCAATTGTGAATCCACCTAACTATACTGTCTAAACCAACTCACATCTAATGGTATCATCCATTTCTCCTTCAAGGATCTAAAAGGGAAACCCCTAAGGAGCTGAAAAGTTTTTTTTTTTCTTTAATCTATCAGTTTAAGCCCATATTTTAGTGTATTTTTCCCAATGTTAAGTATTAGCTATTAGTTCCTCTATAAGTTAACCAATGACTATGAATTAGCTTTTACAAAGGAATATTTGCTAAGAATATAATAGCAAGAGCAAAAGTGATGAACCATTTTCCCTAAGATCTGAGAGTACAGCCTTCTTTAGACAACCTCAGTTCCTGGGGGAAATGGGCTCAATCTTACAGCAGATGCTGCTAACTATTTTTTTTTAAACTAAATTCACTTTCAAATGCATCATAAGTGATAGAAGACTCACTTATTACCTCTTGGCTACCTTCAATCTGTTGCTAATCAAATAGTTCCCTTAGGTTTTCACTCCTCCTTAAGATTGGCTATTAGCATGGCCTCAGGTTCCCAGTCTTCTAACAGTTCACTTTTCTGACTTTTCAAAATTCTCATGGTTACTGCTAAGGTCCAGAATGAACAGATTCAAAGAGAAAAAGAACAGAAGTTTATATTCATTGTTACATGTGTGCCCAAATGAGGAGATTAAAGCCTGAGACCTTTTCATTCAAAGTGTCACAGCATATCTTCCCTCTATCATAGAAGAAAAAGGAGAAAATGAAAAAAAAAAAAGTTTTTTGAAATGCACACAAAATCTAGGTTCAGCAGCCAGTTAAATTTCTATTTCTTTACCATTTTAATAGACTGAAACAACCATAACTTGCCTCTGAAATCCATAGGAAGATTGCATTAGCCAATGATGAGCTTGTGAGGGATAAACTAGGCAAATTCCTATTGCACAGATGTACAGTATTCCTTTCATCAATTGTTTACTAACCTAGTTTTAAAAAGGCAATAAGGTTAGTCTGTCATGACCTATTCTTGATTACCTCATAGATGGCAATGGATTCCCTTTCTAAATTTTCATAAAATATTTCTTTGACAGAGGTTCTATAACTTTGCCAAAAATCTAAGTTACACTAGCCCATAGTTTTGGACTCTACCCACTTCCCTTTTTTGAAAATCAGGACATTTACTCATTTTTGTTTTGTCTGCTTTTTTATATTAGCAAGCCTACATTAATTTCTCACCAGATATGAATAATTTTGTGGAGAAGCTGAAATATTATAATTATATACATATAATATTTCTATTATATAATTATAATTTCAAAAACACACAAAAATGCTTAAATGAAAAAGTAAAAATTAAATATTTTTTATGAACATTTTCTTCCTCACCATGCTCAAACTGGCTTCAATCTGTATGTCTGGAAACATAAATAGGATAATAAGCCCAGTTCTAATAAACAAAACACTTTTAAAACAAGCTGAAGTCAGTCAACCTGAGTTTGAAGGTAGATTCAAATTTACTAAGTGTGGCCATAGGTAAGTCATTTAATCCCTTAGTCTCAGTTGCAATTATATGAAATAGTGATCATACTTAAAGAATCTAACAAGATTGGATGGACACAAGGGAATATATCAAAACACTTTGCAAATGTCAGCTAAAATGGTATTTATAACTTGCCTTGGGTAGTAATAACCCATATTTATGTATGATCTTAGTCTTCTTGTCGAGTCCTATGGCTAGCAAAGGTCTGATGTGAGATTTCCTGTCATTTCTAAGGATTATTATTAGAAATAGATATAATACTATCAGGCAAAGACAGAGACAAAAAAAAAAAAGAGCTTGGTGAGATGTCAGGAATCATAAAGATGGGCTGAACTTATTCTAGATCAAAAAGACTTAAAATGTCATTTGAAAACTGGAAGTTCTGGCTATCTTAGAAATAAAACGTCTTCTTTCCAGGTATCATGAATGAAGCTGTCAATGATCTCCATGATAATCCTGTATTGATATTAGACCTTAAGCAACTTATTTCACCTCTCTCTAGACTTTAGGGAATTAATTGTCCAGCAGAGGAGTTGAACTAGATCAGAATTTTCTCTTTTTTTATCTTAGTTTTTTTTTTATTAAAATCTTTTATTTTCAAAAACATATGCATGGATAATTTTTCAATATTGACCCTTACAAAATCTTGTGTTCCTAATTTCCCCTCCCTGTTCCCTCCACCTCCTCCCCAGATGTCAAGTAATCCAATATATGTTAAACATTTAAAATATATGTTAAATCCAATATATGTATACACATTTATACAATTATCATGCTACACAAGAAAAATCAGACCAAAAAGGAAAAAAAATGAGAAAGCAAACAAAATGCAAGCAAACAATAACAAAAAGAGTGAAAATGCTATGTTGTGATCCACACTCAGTTTCTACAATCCTCTCTTTCTGGGTGTAGATGGCTCTCTCTTTTCACAAGTCCTTTTGAACTGTCCTGAATTGTCTCATTGTTGAAAAGAGCCACATCCATCAGAATTGATCATCGTATAATCTTGTTGCCATGTACCATGATGTCCTGATCCTGCTCATTTCACTTAGCATCAGTTCATGTGAATCTCTCCAGGACTTTCTGAAATCATCCTGCTGATCGTTTCTTATAAAACAATATTCCATAACATTCACATACATAACTTATTCAGCCATTCTCCAAATGATGAGCATCCACTCAGTTTCCAGTAACTTGCCACTACAAAAAAGGCCACTATAAATGTTTTTGCACATGTGGATCCTTTTTCCTCTCTTATGATCTCTTTGGGATATAAGACCAGTAGAAATACTGCTGGATCAAAGGGTATGTGCACATTTTGTTAATTCTTTGGGTGTAGTTCCAAATTGCTCTCCAGAATGGTTGGGTCAGTTCACAGCTCCACCAACAATGTATTAGTACCCCAGTTTTTCCACATCCCCTCCAACATTCATCATTAACTTTTCCTGTGACCTTTGCCAGAGGTGTGTAGTGGTATCTCAGAGTTGTCTTAATTTGAATTTCTGTGATCAGTAGTGATTTAGAGCATGTTTTCATATGACTAGAAATGATTTCAATTTCTTCATCTGAAAATGATCTGATCATATCTTTTGACTATTTATCAATTGGAGAATGGCTTGAATTCTTATAAATTCTTATAAATTTTATAAATATAAAATATTATTTTATAAATTCTCTATATTTTAGAAGTGAGGCCTTTATCAGAGCTCTTAAATGTAAAAACTTTTTTCCCTGTTTATTGTTTCCCTTCTGATCTAATCTGCATTGGTTTTCTTTGTACAAAAACTTTTTAACTTAATATAATCAAAATTATTTAGTGTTCAATAATGTATTCTAGTTCTTCTTTGACCACAAATTCTTTCCTTCTCCACAGATCTGAGAAATAAACTATCCTTTATTCTTCTAGTTTGTTTGTTTATAATATCACTCTTTATTGTCTAAATCATGAACCTATTTCAACTTTATCTTGATATACAGTGTTGGATATGGGTTAATGCTGCATTTCTACCATACTAATTTCCAATTTTCCCAGCAATTTTTGTCAAATAGGAAGTTCTTATTCCAAAAGCTGGGGTCTCTGGGTTTGTCAAACACTAGATTGCTATAGTTATTGATTATTTTGTCCTGTGAGCCTAACCTATTCCACTGATCGACTACTATACCAAAATAGCCAGTACCAAATGGTTTTGATGACTGCTGCTTTATAATATAGTTTTAGGTCTGGTACAGCTAGGCTACCTTCATTTGCATTTTTTTGTTTCATTAATTCCCTTGAATTTTTGACCTTTTGTTCTTCCAGATGAACTTTATTAATTTAATTTTTTCTAGATCTGTAAAATTATTTCTTGGGAGTTTGATTGGTATGGCACTGAATAAGTAGATTAATTTAGGTAGTATTGTCCTGTTTATTATATTCGCTGGGCCTACCCATGAACACTTGATATTTTTCCAACTGATTAGATCTGACTTTATTTATGTGGAAAGTGTTTTGGAATTGTGTTCATATAATTTCTGACTGCCTTAGCAGGTAGATTCTCAAATATTTTATATTACTTACAGTTATTTTAAATGGCATTTCTCTTTTTATCTCTTGCTGCTGGACTTCGTTGGTAATATATGATTAGAATTTTTAAAAGTTACTTTTAGCTAAAAATTTGAATATATATTTATATCTCTTTAAATCTTGATCTACATGGTTCATAGACTTAAAGTTTAGCAGGGGTTTGGGAAATTACCCAGTTCATCATCTTCCATTTACATATGAGGAAACATAAGGACCAGAAAAATTAAATGACTTCTCTAGGTTGAAAGTGGAGGCAAGCTAAGTGGTTTAGTGGATGAAGAGCTGGGCCTGGAATCAGGAAGACCTAAATTCAAATCTGGCCTCACATACTTAATACCTGTGTGGCAAGTCATTTAATCTATGTTTGTCTTAATTCACAAAAGAAGGAAATGGCCAACCACTTCAGTATTTTTGCCAAGGAAACCCCACGGATATTATTGATATACTATGGTCCATAGGATCATGACGAGTCAAATAGGATTGAACAACACAGGACAGAAACTAGCAAAGTCTGGATTTGAACCCAGAATTTTCTCTAGTCTTTTCTCTACATCACATTTCTTATCACCTTTTAAATAGCTGAAGATTTCATTGATGCATAAGAACTATGAATAATATAGTTATTTTCTGCAATACAATGATCCAACACAATCCCAAAGGACTGATGATGAAGTGTGTTATTAGCCTCCAGAGGAAGAACTGATAATGATTGAATACAAACTGAAGCATTCCATTTTCATTTTCCTTCATTTTTTTCTTTTATTTGAGTTTTCTTGTACAAAATAACTAATGTTTTACATAATTGCTATATCTGATTACTTACTGTCTCAGGGAGGGGGAAGAGGATCTAAGGAAAGAATTTGGAACTCAAAATTTTAAATGAGAGTATTTTTAAATGAAAAATAAATTATACAATTAAAAAGTGAGGGTTTTATAAAGATAAAAAATACATTTTATGGTTTTGTTAAGATTTCTGTTTTTAAAGTAAGGAAAAAGTGAGCCTAGATATTCAACCAATCATGCTTATCTATTTGGGATAGTTGCTTTATCCACAAGTCATAGGCACAGCTCCAGTTACGACTGATAGCCTATCTAGAAGGTAGGGAAGTCCTAGCAAATACAGATCTGTGCAGTGTTGACAAAACTTAAATTAGTCCACTCATGGGTTCACCTCTCCCTACTCCTTACTCATCTTATGACTGATGATGAAGGTACTTCCTTAAAGGAAGAAACTACAAAGGAGTGATATCTATGGGCATTAGCAGGACCTGACCTGAGACAGAAATTAAACAGACAATATTTTATTAGGCATCTACTATTTGCAAGGCACTATTTTAAATACTGAGGACACAAAGATGAAAAAAACAAATGTGGCTCCTGTTCTCAAAAGGTTTTTAATATAATAGAATAGGTAAAACATGTAGGAAGAAAGGAAGGAAGAAAAGAAGGAAGGAGGGAGGGAAGGGAAAAAGAGAGGAAAGAAAGGAAGGAAGTACAGATGAAGAAGTGGAAGGAAGAAGGAAGGAAAAAAGAAAGGAAGGATGGAAACATGTATTAAAGGACCTATTTTCCAGACACTGTGTGGAAGTTTTTACAAATATTTTATGATCTGATCCTCAACAATCCACCCTAGATGCTAGGTGCTATTATTCCCATGATATAGTTTGAGGATAGGTGACTTATTTAAGTTCACACAGCTAATAAATATCTGAATCTGGATTTGAACTCAGGTTTTCCAGATTTTGCCATATACACAAATGAGTAATACAAGTATTTACATGATTAAGTACTAAAGTTTGAGTGACATGAGATCAAGGTAAGAAGGATCACTTGAATCTGGAGACACAAGAGAAGGCTGCTTGAAGGAAGTAACCCTTGTGTCAGGTATTTGAGAAAGAGGACTGAAGAAAACAAAAATGGAGGAGTTGGGGTTGTTCCAGGCATAAATAATAGCATGGGGAATGTATAAAGGTAGGAGAAGACAGGGCAAGATTAGGGAATGGGTAACAGTCCATTTGGGCCAGAATCTAATTACATGGAGGAGAATAGTATGTGTTATGGGCCAGAATTTGAAACAAAGTACTAAGTGGAATTGAGGAGACAATGGTTAGATCTAGTTTAGCATGGATTTAATCCTACAACAAATAATGGATTCTTACTGATATAATGATTTGTGTATACTCAGTGTGGGGCATATAAGCTAGAAGCTCTCAGGGCCAGAAGGACAAGCACATTAGAAGCTCTCGGAGGCTGAGACAGATTCATTCCATCTTCCACTTTTGTTGTGGCTGGACGCTAAAGCACAAATTCTTGGGAGTCGGGGAGATTCAGAAGCCAGAGAAGGCAGGCAGGAGCTCAAGCTCTCAGAACTAAGGCCAGACTGAAAGGCTCTCCAGAAAGCTACCCAGCCCCAGGAAGGAGGTAATAAAGGATCTGGACTATAAGAAAGCTAACCAGGCCACAGGAAAAGAGACAAGATTTGGAAAGAGACAATAAAGGATTTGGACTTTAATCCCTGGCTGCACTTGTGGTGATAATTGAACTGAAAGGAAGGATGCCTCCAGCAACCCCAAGAAAACCTCAACAGAGAATATTACATTTTAAGAGAGAATATTACAGTATGAAATAACACTGTTTATGAATATTACAGTATGAAATGAGACTGTTAGGCTGTGGAAGACCTTGAGTGCCAGGCACTGAGCAGTGATGTATAAGATTTATATATCTGGAAGATTAGTTTGTCAATAATGTGAAGACCGGGAATAGGAAAACTGGTTAAGAGGCTGTTACAGTAGGCTGGGTGAGTTAACAATTAACTGAACTAAGATAGTAGCAGCAAGAGTGGGAAAGAGGGAATAGCTACCAGAGAGAGTGCAGTAATATATCATAAAATTATAGATTTAGAACCAAAAGATATTTTAGAAATGTAGTACAACTCCCTCATTTTTCAGTTGAGGAAACTGAGGCTCAGAATTAATAAGTGGTGACATAACTGTTAGAAGAAAAATCCAAACTTTGATTTTTCTTCCTGTCTTCAGTCCATCATTCTATCCACTAATGTCATACTACAATTGATTAGATGTTTAAAGTTATAGCCAAAAGAAAAGTCTTACATGTATATGTATATGTCCATATTAGAACAGAATCAGAATTTATAGCTGGAAGGGACTTCAGCATCCATCCAAGTCCAATTCATACCTGAAAAGGAATCTCCATACCAATATACCTGACAAGTGGTTATCCAGCTTCTGTCTGAATGATTATAAATGTATCTAGCAATGTTCTGAGGCACTTACCCTAACTCCTTCTTACACTGATAAATCAGGTTCCCAGAGCATGCTTACTATACCCCTCAGCACCCTTTAGGGACTCTGAAGGAATGGAGAAGTATTTTTAAAGTCAATGATTGTTGTTGACTTGATTATAGTTAATAAACCCCCACTGATGTGCTCCCCCTCTCCCCTCCCAAGATCATTTGTTGAGAATCAATTTGATTGTATGGTCTTAATTAACTTTTTGTTGTTATACAGTCATTTCAGTCCTGTCTGACTTCCTGACCTATAAATTTGTTGTTGTTGTTGTTGTTTTGGCAAAGATACTTTTTTAGTTCATTTTACAGACAAGCAAACTGAGTCAGCAGGATTAAGTGACTTGTCCAGAATCATAAAGCCAATGTCTAAGGCCAGATTTGAACTCATGTCTTCCTCACTCCAGACCCAACACTCTATATACTCTTTTAGAAAGGGGTATTTCCTAAAGTAGTACACTAAGAACAGCTAAGAACAATGCTTAGAGTGTGAGACCTAAAGTTCAGGGAAAGTCTTCCTGCCTCAGTTTCTTCATCTATAAAATGAGCTATGGAAGGAAATGGCAAAGCATTCCAATTTGTTTTTGTCAAGAAAACCCCAAATGGGGTCATGAAGCATGAGACATGACTGAAAAGAACTGAACAACAAACAGTTGATACAAAAATAACCCCCCAAATCTATAATACACTGTCTCACCATTACATACAGTATTCAAGTGACAATAAGCTTAAATTTAGAAAGCATATATGAAAAAAAATGTCTAGTTCTGGAAGTCCCTTTCTCCCTTTCATGGGATAGTCAGGATATCTCTTTGAAGTATGGCTTCTTTTCTGGGCTCCTTATGGGGCCATGAATCTACATCCAGTTTAACCTTGGTTCCCAATGTGGCCACTCCCTGCTAGTCTGGGCTCACTGCTAGGATGAATGAGATTCACAAAATTCTGTGGATTCTTTGAAATTCACAATTCTGAGAGTCAATTGTTTTTCCAGTCCCTGGGGTGGCAGGGGAGGAAGATAAGGAAGCTAGGATGAGGAGAAAAGGAGAAGCCTCTCCTTCCCCCAATCCTCCCCAAAGTGGTTCTTGAAGGCCACACTTTCATTCCAATATATCTAATAATTCTAGTTCTAAACTGTCTTGTTTAATTAAACTACCTACAGAACACTACTAAAGCATGAACAAGTTTCTTCAGCCAACCAGAACACTATTTTTTGCAATTTCAATCAAATTCCAAAACCTTTTTACATTTAGTTTAAAACCTATGATTCAGATAAGTCAATTAAGACTTGTTCTAAATTTGTTTAAGCTTTAGGGCACCTTATTATTTATTTTTAATTAGAGTGGGGTGATTTGAATCACTTAATCATATTTATATTTAAAATATAAATTTACAAATTATATACATTTATTTAAAAATAAATTACTTTAAATAAGTATTTAAGATTATATTTCAGTCTAGTAAAATGAAATTTCATATTAAATTTGTATATTCCCAGCCCCTTCATGCTCCAACAGCTCCCATTATAGTCAATCACAAAGCATTTATTAAGCACTTACTATGTACCAGGCATTGTGCCAATGGAATAAATGTAAGCTTTGTAAGATATATATAGACAAGGAGGAAGGATATGTCTGACTCTAAGGGGAGGGGGAATTAATGTAAGGAAATATAGAAGATCTTTAGATAACAAATCTTCATTAAGGTAGAAAGATAAGTGGTACTAAGACATTAAGAAAGCATGAGAAACTAGAAAGGAGACAGCATTATGATGATAAAAGTTACAAAATTGCTAGGATAATTTGAAAGAAGTATATTACTTAAAACCATAGAAAACATCAATTCAACTGAACAAATATTATTCATAATAATATCTAGTATTAACATAGTGCTTTAAGGTATATAAAATACTTTACGTGCATTATCTACCTCAGCTTTGTGTTACAATCTTGTTAAATAAGTAGTAGACAGAATTATAAATCTCATTTTACAGATGGAGTATCCACCTTCTATGTGCAAAATATTGTTCTAGGTGGTAGGGAAATCAGATTTTTTTTAAGTCCCCGTCCTCAAAGGGTTTACCATCTTAAAAGGAAGATATCACTAGTACACCAGCAGATATGGTAGACAAATGTCAGAGCTGTAAAGTGTTAGAAATATAAAAGATATCAACTCCTTAATTATTGTCCTGAATGTCAAAATCCAAAAGGACTTCACAGGTATTATAGTCCATCCTATCCTGGAATAGGAGACCTCTCTGCAAGATTCCTGACATAATTAACCAGGCTGCACTTAAGGAACCTCTAGTGAGAAAGAGATCAAGATCTCTTGAGGCATGTCACTCTTGGTCAACTTGAATTGTTAAGTTTTTCTTTACATTAAACTGAATCTGTTCTTCTGTAGCTTCTCTTTACTTCTAGCTCCATCCTCTGAAGCCAAGGAAAACAATAGGAATTCCTTTTCCCCATGACGGACTTTCAGATACTTGAAGAAAGTTATCAAGTTATCAAGCTCCACACTCTCTCCTAACCATTCTAATTTTCTTTAATTGATCCCCTTGTGGCATGGATTCCAATTTCATCATCTTGAAGAAGTTGCCATACTCCCCTGTAGCACACCCTCTCTCCCTCTAAAATTTGTCATTATGATTCCTAAAATCTGGTTCTCAGAATCTAAATAAATATTTCAAAGGTATATATATAAAGCAACAGGACTAGCTTCCTCGTATCCTGAACATTTTTCCTACGTTAGAGCCTAAGATTGCATTGCATTTTTTTGGCTTTCATGTCACCTCAGATAATTTTCAGAAAATTGTTTTCCAGGAACCAATTCTATACTGTACTATTTTGCTGTCATCATCCAGGTAGTGGCTTTAAAATGTTTAACAACTTGATTTATATGCTATGTATGTCCATTGATGATTAGTTTTTAACTCACAATGAAATATTGTTGAACACCTAATCTTATTTCCTTTCTGAAAACTGGCTCTTAATTTTAGGCTGTGTTCCAGAAGGATCCATTTTGGGATTTACAGGCTTTCTCAAAAGAATTAGATATGTCAGTGATACTGAAAGTAATAGTCCTTTCTTAGGCATCCTTTAACTTACATAAAGCAAGGCATTAGGTCTAACCTGAGATACTTAGGGCCTGGGGAAAGACCAATTAACAAACAGATAATTTTGTTCCTTAGGTGTGAGAAGTAGGAAGAAGGTCAATAATGGCCCAGGAAGAGGGGCTCTCTGGATTTGGCACCTCCAGATTATAACAGCCTCTCCTCATTCCTAGTTTTATTATAGGTAGGATACTTGAATTCTTTGTTATTGTTGTTTTCATCCTGGAGCAGATCAATAATTCAGAAAAAGGCCATACATTTTATAAAGAAGGATGAGGTTCTACTCAGAGATGTCTAACTGGTTTCTCATCCCTGTGTCACAGGACTGGGAAATGGCAAAGATTAGCTAATGAGACCCCATGAAGGGGGGGGGCAGCTAGGTGGTGCAGTGGTTACAGCACCAGCCCTGAAGTCAGAAGGACCCGAGTTCAAATATGGTCTCAGACACTTAAAGCTTCTAACTGTGTGACTAACTTCTAACTGTGTGTGTGTGTGTGTGTGTGTGTGTGTGTGTGTGTGTGTGTGTATATATATAAAACATAAAGGATGAAAATTGCCAATTATTGAAGATGCCAGAAAAAGGCAGAGAGGCCAAGAGAAAGGAAAAGAGTAACAAGATGAAGCTGTCACAAAATACTAGTTCTAACAGATCTCAAATAAACCCAAGGGAAAGATTTTGTCTTTTCTCTAATACCTAATCAAACACAAATCTCTGTAGATAGTAGAAGTTAATAAATATGTTTGAATTATGGATTTACTTAAAATGCTAACAATTGAGGCCTGAAGCTATTAGGTTTGAAGATTTTATATGTTTGACTGAGTGAGCATAGCTTAGGTACTTGTATTCTAATTCCATCTTTATAAGACTGTGTATGTATGTTAAAGGGACCCCTAAACTATGACTACTGTGACACACACGTGTGTGTGTATATATATATATATATATATATACACACACACATACACACATATGTATGTCTGTGTGTTAAAAGGACTTAAATTTGACTACTATGATTCATTTCATAATGTTTGGTTTTTGATTCTATGGCCATTTCTTATGATGTGTATAAGGATAAATTTGCTTCTTAGAATTTCCTAACTACAAGTGCTGACTTTTCTGTGGAGAATGTTAATGAATTGATATTGCTTGCTACAGAATATATACAGGAATTCTCTTACATATTATATATATATATATATATATATATATATATATATATTATAGGAATACTCATATGTGTGTATGTGTGGTGTGTGTGTGTGTATTAAATGGGCTCCTAAACTGGCTACTGTGATCCATTTCATAATGTCTTGTTTTTCGTTTCTATGACCCTTCCTTATGACATAAGGATAAATTTGTTTCCCAAAATTTCATAACTATACATGCTATTTTTTCTGTGGAAAATGTTAATGAATTGATATTGCCTGCTACAGAAAAAAACTATATATATGAATACTCATATTATATATATATAGGATATTCATATATATAACCATACATATCATACTCACATATTACATATCAATATTAATAATCAGACCTTCTTTGCCTTGTTAGGATATTTATTTTTGGAAGTTTATTACTCCTCTCCTAAAGAATCTGGGTTAGCTTTCATTTGTACAATTTTGAGGAAAAAGCCATACCCACTTCCAAAGAAACTGAGCCTCACGCTGAGAGAACAATCCCAACACTATCATCCTGGTATTAGTCAGAAACTTTAAGTCAGAACT
The DNA here is from genome assembly GCF_902635505.1 of Sarcophilus harrisii. Lineage (NCBI taxonomy): Eukaryota > Metazoa > Chordata > Mammalia > Dasyuromorphia > Dasyuridae > Sarcophilus > Sarcophilus harrisii. Next base: position 490,747,502 of record NC_045428.1, read on the forward strand.
CTCTAAGGAATCTGCAAATCGGTAAATCTAGAAAATTTGCAAGTAAATTTCACAGAAAACATTGCCTTGATATGGCCCATAGAGTCCCAAAGAGTTAAGCATGACTAAATAACTGAACATTATCCTATATACTCATACAGTTTTAATTCCTTTTTGTTTTCATTACTGAAAGCAGCCAAGGTGTCCCCTATTTTCTTAATTACAGTACATCTGCATCTAAATGGATCGTGGCACCTTGGACTCCCCCTCACATTTCCCTTGTTAGATGACATGGAGCAAATGGAGAAACATTCCAATCCTACATGTCATGCTGCCCCAAGCCAACTACTTCATTCAAAGATCTGAAAGTATAGATCTGGAAGAAGAGATTATAGATAAAACCTTGCTCTCCATCACTTACAACCTTGGAACTCACCAAAGGGAGAAGTATCTTTAATATATATCACAGATGAGATTTTCTTTTCCTTCAAAAAGGGGAAATCTGGGAAGTCATTCTGAATTAGCATACTACCACCCCAATTTTCTATAGAATTGCATGGGAGTATTTTAAATTAGAAAATTCCTAAGTCCATGTGTTTTGATAGTTCTTCCCATTAGGATCATAGGATCATAGATTTAGGGCTGAAAGAGATATTAGAGTTTATCTCACTGAACTATTTTTTTTTTAAATAGATAAGGAAACTAAATTTCAGGTGATAAGTGAGGAAGTTCATATTTAAACCCAGACCCTCTGATTCCAGATCTGGGATCCTTCCATACTTCTTATTTTGTTGGTACTTAGAACTGGCCATGTAGGAAGTGTCATGTGAATTGTACTTTGAAGAAAACAGGAATTCTATAAAGTCAAATTGAGGAAAAAACATATACTAGTGTTGTCAGAGAACCACTTGCACAAAGGCAGAAAAGAAGGATATAACAAATCCTGCCCCAAGAATGGCTAGTCAACTGGCTTGATTGGAGTAGAGATGGTGAAAAGGAGTAATATGAAAATTAAGCCTGGAAAGATATAAGGGCCAGATTGTGTATGGCTTTAAAATGATAAACTGAAATTTTATCTTAGAAGCAAGAGTGAATCAGGGGAGATTTTTGAATAGAGAGATGATATGGTTGATTCTGTGTTTTAAGAATTTAAATTTGACAGCTGTGCAGAAGATTGATTGGAGAGGGAAGAGACTTAGACCAAATCAAGAAATTATTGCAATAATTTAAACCAGCAGTTCTCAAAGTGTATTCTGGGACCCTGGGGAATCTCCAGGATACTTTCATGGAGTCTGCAAAGTCCTAAGACATTTTAATTTTTAATGTAATAAATATCAAGAGATAAAACCCACATAAAAACTCATGGGGGAGGAGTCTCATTAATTAAGAGTGTGAGGGGATCCTGAGACCATTAGTTTGAGAACTAGAACAATAAATGATTGAACTTAATTCATTTATTGAGGCTCTATTGTGAGTCATTCAACAAAAATACATTAAATATCTACAATATACCAAGAGTTGTGATAAGTGCTATATGCAGACCAAAAAAGTTCCTGCCTTCAGAGAGAGATTAGAAACAACATATACATATTATTAGCAGGGAAATACAAAATCCTTTTTTTGGGGGGGGGAGGGGAAAGGGAGTGCAGAAAAGAGTATTAACAACTAGAGGCAATAGGAAAGAGATACTCTGTAGGAATCAACACCTGAAATGTATTTTAAAGAAACTAGGACTGATACAAAGCTAAATGAGCAGATCCAGGTGAGCAACTTAAATAATAGTAGTTTCACTGTAAAAATAAACACCTTCTAAAGACTTAATCTGATCAGTGCAATGACAAATCATGATTCTAGAGAACTGATGATGAAGTCAGTTAGCCACTTCTTGACACAGTGGTGATTAACTCTCTTGAATCTATCAATTCAAGATACAGACTGACCCATTTTTAGACATGGACAATGTGGCAATTTGTTTTGCTTGACTATGTATATGTATTAAAAAGATTTTCCTTTTCTTTCCTTTTTCATTTAAATCATGAAATTGTAGGGTGTGAGGGGGAGACAAAATAAATGCTTGATAAATGAAAAATAGAATAATTAAAATGACTTCTGGGGATTCTTCCTAATGGAGATGAGGAGGGAGACCAATGAAAGAATGTGAAATAACCTATGCAAAGATATAGAAGCAGAAGATGGAATGTCATATACAAGAAACAATGTCAGCCAATTTAGCTGAAATAGTATGCCGTCAGTTGTGAAAGATTAGTTGGAACCAGAATATGAAAAGCTAAAAAATGCTAGACAGAGCATATATTTTTATACTTATAATTTTCATTTCTATTTTAGCCTAGAGGCAATAGGGAGCCACTAAAGTTTTTTGGAAAAGAGATTAATGTGGTCAAACCTACATTTCAGGCATACACATTTGGTATTTTTGTGGAGAATGGTTGAGAGGGAGAAGGAAAGGGAGAGATGGGTGCAGAGAGACCAACTAGGTGGCTAATGTAAGTCCAGGAGATAGGCTAAAGTAGTGATTATGTATCTAGACAAGAGAGATGTGGAGATAAATCACTAAGATTTGGCAACTGATTATATGTGGGGGAAAATGGAGAGTAAAGAATAAAGGATGATTCCTTGGTTGAGAATTTGGTTTCTAGAAGTGTGGTGGTGCTATTGACAGAGACAGGAAAAGTAAGGAAGAGCAAACAGTTTGGGGGGGTTTTGGGGGGGAAGGAAAAAGATAATGAGTCCTCTTTTGGATATGCTAAGTTTTAGAGGGACATTGAGATGGAAATGAACTTGTATGAGGTTTGAAATGAATATAGAGGCTGGGTGAGGAGAGAGCAAAAGGTGAATGGCAGAGATGTTAATGGAAGTAGGATAGAGAAGAATTGGCACCTGATTTAGATATGGAGGTTGAGATGGAGAGGGAAAAGTTCAAGATTAGTCCAAGATTATGAGCTTGTGGTACTGAAAGGATAATAGCACCATCAACATAAATGAAGAAGTGTAGATGCTGGAATGCTTTGGGAAAAGTACAATTAGTTCTATTTTTCCACAAGTTGAATTTGAGATGTGTGTGGAATTTTCACATGGAGATGTCCAACAGGCAGTTGGTAATAGAATTGGGTTCAAGAGAGAAATTAATGTTGTATATATAGATTTAGGAATCATCTGCATAGAGATAATTGAATGCTGAGATGAGATCACTGAAAGTGTATAAGAAAAAGAGGACCCAGGCTAGAGCTTTGAGAGAAGTCTACATTTAATGAGTAGAAGGAGTATGATGATTTTCAGAGAAAACTGAGAAGGAATAATCCAATAGGGAAACCAAGAGAGAGTGTGTCATGAAAGCCAAAGGTGAGAGAATACTCAAAGAAGAGGGAAGTACACAGTGTCAACAGTACAGAGAGGGAAGAAAGATGAAGAATGAGAAAACATTGGGTTTGTTTTTAACAACTCTTGCCCACCTCTCCTTCTTTTCCATTGAGAAAGAAAAAACACCTATTACAAAAATATATAGTCAAGTAAAACAAATTCCTACATAACGCGTTTGGATTTAGTATTTAAGAGAATATTGGTAATATTGAAAGAGCAATTTCAGTAAAGTATTGTTATCAGAAGACAGATTGTAAAGAATTTACAAGTGAAAGGAAAATAAAGAAATGGAGGAGGAAACAGACAAAAACGCTTCTGAGAGTTTTACTGCAAAAAGTAAAAGATCTGCATAGGATAGTTAGGCTGAGAATATGGTAGTCAATGAAGTATTTTTTAAAAATGAAGATTTGGGGATATTTGGAGACAACCAACAGGGAAGGAGCTAGTAGATAAGAAATAAAAGAAAGAGTACCTGGTCATTCTTTGTATTTGTATCCTTAGTACCTAGCACAGTACCTAACACACTGCTGTTGTTCAAGTATGTCCTATTCTACATGACCCTGAAGTCTATGAATTTTTCTTGGCAAAGATACTATCAAAAATGGTTTACCATTTCCTTCTCCAGTAGAGTAGGGTAAACAGAGGTTCAGTGACTTGGTCAGGATCACATAGCTAGTAAGTGGCTGAGGGCAGGTATGAACTCAGGGCTTCCTGATTCTAGGCCCAACATTCTATCTACTGAACCATTTAGCTGCTATTGGAATGTGTCTGGCAATAGTAAATCCTTAATAAATGTTTGCTTTTTGATTAATTGATCAAAGGGGCAAGTTCTGCAGTAGGAAAGGAATAAAATCATTATCATAAGTACAGGTATTAACTTTGGCAAGCAGAATGCCCTCCTAATCAAACACACACACACACACACACACACACACACACACACACACACACACACACACATACTCCACCTAGAACAAAGGAGAAGAGAATGGAAGTGTTTGAGATTGAGCTCAGGGAAAGAAGGAACTCATGAAGGGTACTTCTATTTCCCCAGAAAGTAGGAGACAAGATCCTTTGGGAGTGAAGAATAGGGAAAGATAGTGTAAATGATCAAAGGAGAGGTTTAAAATAGCTTGAACACCCAAAAGCATTTATAACTCATACTTCAAAAATCTTATTTGTTGGTCTGGATACTCTGTTCAGTGACACAAATTGCAATTGCCCTACAACTTTGTAGATAGTCTTTAAGGGTTGCTGTGGCCGAAAAATTTATCACTTATGGCCAGCTTGGTAAATCTCTTCGCCTCACTTAGCTGGGCTTGTCCTCAATAGAAATACAATTAATCATCTGGCCCATACATTGAATTCTTTGCAGCTGGTTAGCCCTGCCTGAGCTTGTGCTCTGATGGCAGGTCCCAGGAGAATGTTAGTTGAGGCATCAGTATAGCTTTAATCAATGCAATCCAATTTTCTTGACTTTTTGATTTGTTGAATGTTTAACATTGTCATCAAATCAAGTATTATATATCTGTGTATAAGCTTAAGGTAACCTAATCTTCCTATATGTGTCAAGGGGAAGTTTCCATTTATAGAAGTAACTTCAATATCAAGAAAGTTAATTATCATTATTTATGATTAGTCTCTGAGAGACTTGATCATTAAGTATTTTGATAATTAATTGAAAACAGGAGTTATAAGAACCCCTAGGAATTTTCAAAAAACTCAATTCTATATGGAGGTGACCTCTTTAATATTTTATTTTTTACTACTCTGAAACTACAGTACTTTTTAACTGTGGGCAGTTGGGTGGCATAGTGAATAGAGTGTCAGGCCAGGGCTGGAGTCAGGAAAACTTATCTTTTTGAATTCAAAACTCGCCTCAGATATTTGCTAGCCGTATTTTCCTGGACAAGTCACTTAACTCTCAGTTTCTTCATCTACAAAAGGAAAATGGCAAACCTCTCCAGTATTTTTGCTATGAAAACCCCAAATGGGTCATGAAAAATCAGATACAACTGAACAACAACACTATTTAACCACTATTGTATAGACTAAAGCAAAGATCTGCAACCTTTCAGAAAACCTAGGAAGCCTTTATATACTTGTATGGAAAAAAGTGAGATGAAACATAATCAAAACTACTATATTACTGATTAGAAGGCAACCCAATTGGGCCTAGGCCACAGAAGAAAGCTAGAGCCTTAAACTGAAGGACAAGAGTTTGAAGGAAGGGGAGGGGAGTGGTTATAAAGTCTCACACAGTTTGAAATCCAAATATCACATATTCCTGGAAGGATTCAAACCTTAAACTATCAGGTACCCTCAGTTATCATATAACACTTTAGGAGGCATTAGTCATTAGAAGGGAGACTACCAAACCCTACAAGACCTTTCAAATGTTTTGATCCATTTTTTGTTTAGTTTTGTCTCGGCATATTCTTGCCATCTCCATTTTGTTTCAAGTCCTTACTGTTTTCTCCTTGAAAAAGTTTATGTATTATACCTGCTTTAAGAAGAAAATATTGAATGTGTTGATTTTGTGTAAGTAATATTACATAAACTCTCAGGGTGCCCTTTTTCCTGCTTGATCAGAATCAGTAAAGCAAAAGACATTATTAGTGCCACAAGGTGGAGCTCTGACTATGTGGACTGAGTTAGAAAATCATTAGCAAAATCATTGAGGTTTGCATTTTCAGGTTCCTTTGCTTTCAAACTGATGGAGCTCAAAGGAAAGTCTTGCCTCACTCCAACTATATTAAAGCGGACTATTATTCTAAGTCTTATCCCTGAGCACTGACAATATGAATTTCACTGGTCAATGAACAAGCACATATTAAGCCCCTACTGTGTACCTGGTCCCAAATGAAGTTCACAAAAATAAAACCAGCACCTCCAAGAATGAAATCTTAAAGAGAGCTTAGAGTCTGTTGAGGGAGACAACACGGGCCAAATAAATATACAAAACAAAAACATAATAGTTAAATACCAGGTGGTTTGAAAGAAGAGGCACTAGCAGCTGACCTGTAGAAGATGGTGCTGGAGCTGCCTTTTGAAGGTATTTAGAGATTCTACAGGGCAAAGGGGGAGAGGGAAGTATCAAGATGAAAGTAGAACAATGTAGTTGCTAGATGGTTGTGCAGGCCATTCAAAGAGCTTTGTAACAACATATATGTGTGTGTGTGTGTGTGTGTGTGTGTGTGTGTATTCTCCCCTTTCTACTTTTTCCCCTCAACATTTTACATCATTAATTTGTAAAAACACAGGATGTTTTCAAAAAGATTATTTCAATTTTACTCTACTCTACTACTACTTTACTACTACTCTACTAAGCTCAAAATTACACCAAGATTTTTCAGACACTCTGACAGTGCTGTGAGGTTGGTCTTGAACACACCAAGAGTAGTGGAGCCAACTCAAACTGGCACAGAAGAACGGATTGTTAAATTTTCAACATGACCATTTACATCTGAGAAATCAGCAAACACTACAAATCAGGACTTGATTTATTGTTTTATTGATTGTCTAGATTTAAGAAAGGAAGTACAAAATGCAAATAATGCAATTAAACTTAAAAGTGTAGTATTTATTTTTATTCCCCCCCTCCAATTTGGTTATTAAACAGTATACCCTTGATTGTACCCCAATTTCCAGTCAAGCAAACTAAGGCATTAAAAAAATCAACTGACATAATGATGAAATAATTTAGTTCTGTTATCAATTCTTACTATTAAGAATACTTCCTCAGGCTAGTAGACCACACCTCATTCTCCTGGCTTATAAGGGATGTAGAAGATTGAATGTAGTTGTGAATAATGAAGTAGCAAATTACAGTTATAGAAAGTTTCTGGTTTGATATCTCTTGAAAGGTAGTTCTTCTTTTTCTTTTGATGTTTTCAAATTTAGATTATATAAACCAGAGGATAAAAAGCTGTGTTTATTTACATAGTGCATATGAAACGATAAATTTAGTTTACAAAAATGCTCTAATTCAATATTCTTTTTTTTTTTATTTAATAGCCTTTTATTTACAGAATATATACATGGGTAACTTTACAGCATTAACAATTGCCAAACCTCTTGTTCCAATTTTTCACCTCTTACCCCCCCACCCCTTCCCCTAGATGGCAGGATGACCAGTAGATGTTAAATATATTAAAATATAAATTAGATACACAATAAGTATACCTGACCAAAACGTTACTTTGCTGTACAAAAAGAATCAGACTCTGAAATATTGTACAATTAGTTTGTGAAGGAAATCAAAAATGCAGGTGTGCATAAATATAGGGATTGGGAATTCAATGTAATGGTTTTTAGTCATCTCTCAGAGTTCTTTTTCTGGGCATAGCTAGTTCAGTTCATTACTGCTCCATTAGAAATGATTTGGTTGATCTCATTGCTGAGGATGGCCTGGTCCATCAGAACTGGTCATCATATAGTATTGTTGTTGAAGTATATAATGATCTCCTGGTCCTGCTCATTTCACTCAGCATCAGTTCGTGTAAGTCTCTCCAGGCCTTTCTGAAATTATCCTGTTGGTCATTTCTTACAGAACAGTAATATTCCATAATATTCATATACCACAATTTATTCAGCCATTCTCCAACTGATGGACATCCAGTTTCCAGTTTCTAGCCACTACAAAAAGGGCTGCCACAAACATTCGTGCACATACAGGTCCCTTTCCCTTCTTTATAATCTCTTTGGGATATAATCCCAGTAGTAACACTGCTGGATCAAAGGGTATGCACAGTTTGATAACTTTTTGAGCATAGTTCCAAACTACTCTCCAGAATGGTTGGATTCGTTCACAACTCCACCAACAATGCATCAATGTCCCAGTTTTCCCGCATCCCCTCCAACAATCATCTCAATATTCTTTTATACACATGCTGGTTAATTCTAAAATTACATAGGCGGTGATAGACAGAAAGAAGAGGCTGATACTGAAAACCATGCTAATAGACCATGAAAGAAAGGGTCAGAGTCGAGACAGGGTAGTTTAGTGAAAAGTGGCTTTGGAATCCAAGGACCTCAATTTTAGACCTGACTCTAATACTTCCTTTGTACAGTTAGTTAATTCTGTGATTCTGGACAAACCACTGTATCTTTTGGAGCTTTTCTTCAATCAACAGAATGAGAGGGCTGGATCAGATGATGTTTAAGGTCCTTTCTAGCTCAAAATTCTATAATTTCTGCAATTTTATGGAAAGCAGAATACGCACAAGATACTACTGAAAATTTGGTTTTAAGCCAAAAGAAAAAGCAAATATAGTATAACTTTGAAATTGAAGTGAATACCCAGATCCAGTGCCAGTAAAGAAAAGAAAATTTAGAACCTACTGTCCCAGGTAAAGGTTGGAGATGGAGGAGCTGCCATTTATCCCCCTCCTTCCATTTTGTACCGCCTGACCAGATGTGCTGGAAAAATCTGGTTTCCCTAAATTTGTACATCTGTCATAATTCCTGTCAATTTTAGCTGGAGAGAGAACAAAGACTGCTAGCGATTAACTTCAAAGAACTTTGTTGGAAAGGAATGAAGATATTTAAGGCCTATTTTGTAAACTAATTGCATTTGCATATTTATGGGATTTACTGATATAGCAGTAATTAAAAACTATTTAGTAGTCTTAAAGGACACATAACTCAGTTGCTGTTTGCATAATAAACACTTGCTTATTATGTTTATTATGTTTGCATAATAAACCCTTTCCCCCTGCTCTAGCCAAAGACATTGGCCCATGGAGAAGGTATTTTATCTCACGTGTAATGCAGAGGAAACAGAGCAATGGATTCATTAAAAAAAACAAGTGGAGAGCATGGGGCCAACTCGGGAAGACAATAAAAATGTTCCAGCTTAAGACTGACCTATACTTCTAGGCAAGGGATGACAAATTCAAATATCAGAGAAGTTCTTTGCTTTCTTGACCAAATGGTATTATTTAAAGGTCTTCATATTCAAACTCCTTGAAAATAAAATCTACTGGTATATGGGGAAGATTCTCATGGACTTCACTTGTTTTAGCTTCCATCCTAAATGTTCAAGAAGAAAGAGGTTTTTTGAACTCAGAAGTAAGTAAACAAAGAGGAAAGGAAGTGAAAAAACAATTTGTTCTTCTAGAGTGAAAGGGATGTTTTAAAGGATAAAATTCAAAGGGATAGTTCTCAATAAAAAATGGAAATATCAGCATATGTTAGCAAAACCAAGTCTAAAAAGACCAGAAAAGTTATGAAATGAAATGTCTTGAACCATCTGATGATAGGCAGAGGGAAATGACAAAGGAGATCAGAAAATTCCTGAATATAATTTCCTTGAAACTAGTCTCTTCTACAAAATTACTCACATCATTTAGCAGTATTTGTTTGTCAATAAGGAACAATAATAGCAAGATCATAGGCCTATTGTTACATTAGGTGATGAATGTTGTAATGTACCTGAATTACAGAATATAAACAACATACTTCTTAGTAACAGATGGGTATTTTTTTTTTAAATTAAAGCTTTTTATTTACAAAGCATATGCATGGGTAATTTTTCCAACATTGACCCTTGCATAACCGTTTGTTCCAAATTTTCTTTCCCCTCCTTCCCCCCACTCCTCCCCCTAGTTGGAAGATAGTCCAATACATGTTAAATATGTTGAAATACACATTAGATCCTATATACGTATATCTATTTATACAGCTATCTTGTTGCACAAAAAGAATCAGATTAAGAAGGATGAAAAAGAAAAACTGAGAAAGAAAACAAATGCAAGCAAATAACAACAGAGAGAGTGAGGATGCTATGTTGTGTTCCACGCTCTGTTCCCAGGGTTCTCTCTGGGTGTAAATGGCTCTCTTCAGCACAAGATCATTGGAACCAGTTTGAATCATCTCAATGTTGAAGAGGGCCACATCCATCAGAATTGATCATTGTATAGTCTTCTTGTTGCCATGTATAATGATCTCCTGGTTCTGCTCATTTCACTTAGAATCAGTTCATGTAGGTAAACAGATGGATATTTGAAAGAATATACAGAAAAGTCAAAGAAAACAGATTCCAAATAGAGTGACTTAAAGTCGTGGATTATTACAATGCATGGGGAAAAGAAAATAACAATCTTAATCTCAATTAAATCAGTACATAAAAGAAAGCTTTTGTGTGATCATTTATCCATAAAAGGCTTATCCAATATGCATGTGCTGCTTGAAACTTATCCTTATTAGAACCTATTAATGTAATTCAGACCTATCTACTTTCAGCTTTACTGTGACTTAAACATTCACATAGATTTAAAGGAAGGCCTCCTCCTTACCAAGGTTAAACTTTTCCCCAAAAAAGCCAATTTATATTATGGTGAATTCTATACATCCCAGATTCTCGGAAGATGATGAATTAAAATAGTGTACAATGAGGTGATTAATTAGGGAATCCCTATCAAATTGATTCCCCCTAGTCTACCTAACAATCTAAAAATATAGAAATAGATATAGGTGTTAGATATAAATATAGAAATAGACAAGGTGTTAAGGTCTTGGTATAAAAAGTAGTGACACTTTGCTACCTCTTTAAGAGATGTAAAAAGGCTCTTCATAAAATTGGTGGGTGCTAATCATCCATTGATGGAGAAAGCAACAATGCCCTTAGTTGCCTTTAGAGAGTGAGACAACGTTTTTTAAAATGTAAGTTGAGGCATTTGTTCAATAATGAATAGAACCAGCTACACCCAGCAAAAGAACTCTGGGAAATGAGTGTGGACCACAACATAGAATTTCCAATCCCTCTGTTTTTGTCTGCCTGCATTTTTTATTTCCTTCTCAGGTTAATTTTACATTATTTCAAAGTCCAATTCTTCTTGTATAGCAAATAACTGTATGTATATGTGTATATATATATATATATATATACATATCGTATTTAACATATACTTTAACATTTTTTTTTAAAAGAGTAAATTGAGGCAAGAGAAAAGTTTGAGTGATGTGATCTCTGGCAGTTGAAAGAAGCTATGGAGGAAAAGCCTAGCTCTTGAGAAGGAATTGCTCATTGCCTCCTGGGGACAGGAAACTTCTCCTTCTTCCCTCTGGCAGTTCTCATGAAAGTTCTCTTTCAGCAGATGTTGTGGCCAGAAAAGAATGAGCTATCAAATCTGGAGAGATTCTTTCTGGCAGTCTGCAGTTGGCCTGCAGGCAGGCAGGAGGTCCAGTAGCCAGCGGGCAGGAGGCAGCCTAACTGGGCAAGGGCAGGAAGAGGCCCAACTGGCCAAGGGCAGGAAGAGGCCCAACTGGCCAAGGACAGAAGGAGGCCCAGCCCACCAGGCAGGAGGAGATCCAGCCAGCTACGGGCAGGAGGAGACCCAACTGGCCAGTGGGCAGGAGGAGGCCCAACTGACCAAGAGCAGGAGGAAGCTCAGAAGACTATATGACCAAGGGAGAAGGGCCTGGGAACTGTGTGGGCAGGGATGGCCATGGCAACACAAAGGACCTCTTCTCATCTCTTATTAGTATGTTCTGCAAGCATACCCACTCCATTGAGAGTATGAGTGTTTGTGGGACAGCGAACTCTGGGTTTACTTGGGGAAGGTTTTGTTGCTATTGTTCATACTTCGCTGTTTCAGTAAATGCTTTTGCTTTGAATAAATTATTTCTACTGGCTGAGTGCTAAAGGTAAACTACAGTGAGCCAATTTGGGAGGTACAGCCCTACATATTACCTGGAACTTGAACAGTCGATGAGACTAGGCCAGATTGGGGGGGGGGGGATGTTCTCAAAGGGCTCTGTATCCACCTTCTGGGGATGCAGTCTTTGTCTGGTCTGCTCTTCATTAGACCTGTCCTCCACCTGACCTTTCTGGGTGTCTCCTGTCACCCCAAATTGTGGCTAAATGTGAGAAAGAGGAAAAGGACCACATATGCTAGGATCAAGGGCCAAAGTTTTTGAGTTGGAGGGGCCTCTGGTCCAACCCCCTCATTTTACACAAGAGGCAACTGAAGCCCAAGGAAGTGAAGTGGTCTGCTGAAGGTCATAGGCAGTGAGCATCAGAAGGAATATGGAAATCCAGAGGACTTGGACCAGTGCTCTTTCCACTGTGAATGGCTGTTTGATTGGGACTAAGGACAAGAAGCTAGGAATTTTTCCTTTTCTTTTCTTCTTGATTTATCCTATGCAACCCAAACCAAAATGTGTCAACTCTCTGTGCCTTTGCCATTTATTCACCAATTGGAAATGTTTGAAGATAAATCATTTGGTGTTTTCAGAACACAAAGGTGGCATTAATGAAAACCAGCTAGATGTGAAGATATGGCCAACTAAAATTTCTTGACAAATCAATAATCAGGTATTTATCCAGAAACTACTCTGAAGGGCACTGCATTAATATAATTGTGTCAATGTTTGCTTTTTAAAGTAGTTTTGCCAGGTTGATTCAAAACACTTAGGTAGGTTTTGGACTTGTCACCCCCACCCTCATATAGCTGAAGTGAGAATACATAGTTCTTAGTCCAATCTTCAAGGATCTGGCCTTCAGTGATGGAGATCCATGGAGCAAGGTGACAAACTCTGCTTTTTTAGTAGTTAGCTTTTGAGAGTTTCTGTGGAAGCCAATCTCCTTTTTTATTATAGTGCTCAAAGACCAGAGGTAGCCTAAAACAGAACCTGTCCTCATAATCTTTGCAGCAACAGTTTGTAGCCTTGCGCTCATTGAGAGATTCCAAGAGGTTTGTGAATTTGGATGGAAAAAATTACATCTTTTACATCTTTATTTTAATACAATTGGTTTCTTTTGGAATGCCATATGTATTTTATGCATTTGAAAATATTATTCTGAAAAGGGACTTACTCCAATAGGATTCATTAGATTGCCAGTGTCATCCATGACACAAGCAAAGGGTCAGCTTCATAAAAACCTCAAGAGTTTGTACTTCGCTAACATAACCTTCAAAAACCCTGGGTTGCTACACATAATAAGGTTATCTTCCTTCTACTATGTATGTACATATTTATATAATTCACTACTACTTTGTATATAAACAATTTGGTTGCTGAAAGGAGCAGAAAAATTAGATATGTCTAAGGTACACTTATAAAATCAGCTTGAGAAGAAAGACACTCCCTCATATAAAATATGTAAGGAGAGAAGCAGACTAGTCTGAAGACCTAAGAGGATACTGCTCCCTCAGATAAATGTATTTGTTTGAAAGCAGAACAATGACTGAGTTAAGATAGCTGTGATGCACATGATAATCAACTTATTCACATAGGTTTTCAGCATTTTGAAGGATCTAGTTGGGACATATTTGGAGACCTTGAGAAGATTACATAAGGACTGATGAAGTTATAACTGACAGGTGGATTATTTTTTCTTACTTTCATATCATATTATAGATGGGTTACTGTTTATAAGGTATTGATTTGCATCATTTGGAGCCAAATAATAATATAAGTGATGAACAGATCAAGATAGAAGCAGTAAAAGAAGCTGAAATCAGGAATAGGACTTAGAAGATACAGAATATAGAAACTGATAGGATCTAAGCTGCTGGACCCTGAAGCTGTTTTGCTGACTTGCCTTGTTGTTTGATAGAAAGGTATTGCTTTGCTAATAGCTGATTGTCTCTGGAGAAAGACTTATTTATGTCAGATAATGATAACTAAGATTTATATAATATTTACTATGTGCCAGGCATTGTGCTAATTGCTTTACAGTTTTTATCTTATTTGAGCCCTACAATAGTCCTAAGAAATAGGTGTTATTATTATCCTTATTTTACAATTGAGGAAACTGAGGCAAACAGGAGTTAGGTGACTTATTTAGGGTCACACAGCTAATAATTATCTGGGATGGATTTGAATTCAGGTCTTCCTGATTCCAGAGCCTGCATACTAGTCCCTGTGCCACATATCTGCCCCAGAAAGTAGCTGCTACCCTGAGACAATTTCTAAAGATACAAGAATTTGATTGGAGAAGAGATGATTCTGGTTACTAGGTGGAAAACTCTTAGTGCTAATTGATCTCTAGTACATCTAGGAAAGATAGAAACTTCTTGGGGTGCCTTTGTTGATCTTTACTGCCTTCTATACTTAAGAAAGGCAATCAGGTTTTGTGGCTGTTTGGAGTTATATTAATACATTATGTTGATAAAGTTTTCTCAGAACACTCCCAAGAGTGGCTGTGTGCAAAGAGCTTAATTCTGTCCTGAGAATAGCAGAGAAAGGTTTTTCTCAAAATAATTAAGTCTAGAAAGGGAGCATAAGCAGAGGGGTAGTTTTACCCAGTAGAAGATGCATGATGCAGACTGTTCTCTAAATAGAACAAGGACATCAAAATTGTGAGTTGTGAATACCCCAGGTGTATGGGTTTCCCTACTTATGTGTTTTCCTCTTGGGTTTTGGTAATTGTCTGCCCACTGTTCCCAATGGACACTGTGTGCATTGGTGGAAGAATGGGTGAATTTTTTTTTTTTTTTTTTACTATTTCTAGTCTTTACTTCCTTTAAATAAATGGTATTAATATTATTATTGATTTTGCCATTTCATTTAGTAAACATTTCATGCCTAAGAATCAATGATGTTATTGTGACTGATTTTGTTTAAATGGGAGCACACTTGTGAGGGCTCAGGACCTACACTGGCAAGAGGTAAGCATGTAACTCCCTCACAGAAGGACACCCTTAGTTTTGACATATTTATCTCTTTGGAGAACCATTTTGACATGTTTGAAGTGAACGTAAATAGGATTAGTAAATCAATCCCATTGTAGGAAGAGAGGGGGTTTACAGAGAGTTGAGGGGTCAGTGTCATGCCAGGGCTACATGTATCTTGTATATTTTCTTATTGACATTCTGTTTTTCCCATTAGTGTATAACCTTCTTAAGGACAGGGAATGCTGTTATGTTTTGGCTTTTCTTTGAATCCTTAACATTTAACACAGTTCCTGGAATAAAGCAGGCACTTAAATACTTGATGAATGAATGATAAGATATTGAAATAAGACTTTACTGGAAGTTAGCATAAGTATTATTAGATTGTAGATATGTCAGTATTTGGAAGAAAAGACAACAGGGAATGAATATCTAGATTGATGATTTCCTCATTGGAGTAATGGAGATCCAGGCTGAGAAAATGAAAACCCAGATAATGTTAAAGAGCAAAGATTTTTGGAACCTCAAGTTTTTTTAAAAAAATAAGAATTTTGAAACCACACTGGGGCAAAGAGATGAGACAGTTGATAGTGTTGTATGGAGTAGCCAGGTAAAATCAGATTAGAATTTCATTGCTTTTCACTGAAGGCCATTTAAAAACTTTTAATTTGAGAAAGCTTTAAAAGGAATTGCAGCTCAAAGGAGTTAACTAACCAGGAAAGGGTATGGTTAGTGCAAGGAAATTAAGTAGAGTCTAAGGAAATTATAACATTGGAATTTAGGAGATAAGTCTAGATTTGTGTAAGAATGTGACACAGTTGAAAGAGCAGTAGATTTAGAGTCCAAGAATTCAGTTTGAATGTTCACTCTGCTCCTCACAACTTGCCCAAGTGATTTTGGGCAAGTCACTTATGATCCTCTGAGTGTGGTAGATTTGGAATCTAAGCTGAAAGGGCTAGATTGCTTAATTAATCATATGAGGTAAGACTGAGTACTCTGCTTTGAAATATGAGAAAAGACAACTGGAAATGCCTATCAAAATCTGGTGTCCATGTACCTATAACTTGCTTGTAATGCAGAGCCTGGTCTCCCAAGATTCTTCCCCCACTCTAGTAAACTGTCCTCTTATTGCACTCAAAATGACTGGGCATGTTATGCTTACATGGGAGTGATAGGGGAAGGTACATGACAGAAAAAGTATAGTAGAAAAGAACCACAGGAATCAATTTAGGGATTTTTGTGCCAGAAATCCCTAATCCCCTGAGTAGTGATGGATACCCAAGCAGTAATAGCTTTGTTTTGATGCCTGGCATGGGAAGAATGGGGCTGACATGGACTGGGATTCATGAATCAAGAATTAGCAAATATTCCAAATTTGCATGATAATCAAGCAGACATTCTTAGAACTAGCTTAGAGAAGGAAATAAGGACAGAGAGTAACCCTTAGATTTACCCTTAGTTTTCCTTATTTTGTCATGTCAGCCTTAAATTCTGGTCTTCTGCAACAATCCAAAGATTATGAACACCATTATGAAAACCTGTGTTCATTCATTAAAATGAGTAAAAGTGAAAAACCATTTCAACCCTTTCTTGGTCCTCATTCAGTTAACTTCTTAAAATCTTATCTTCTGAAATGTGGCAAATGAAAATTTAAGTAGTACCCCTATTTGTCAAAAGTCATTGAAAAGGATGCAGGAAAGACAAAAAGCAGACAGCATTTTTTTTCTCAGTGCATTGTTAGCATTTGTTCTTCATTAAACAATAACAGATTTCCATTAGCCTGAGTAATTCAAGAGCCCAGTAACTATTGTCAAATGCTGAAGATGTTACCGCCTAAGTCTGATTTGGAGTAGCTATTTGGATCTTAATTATTAATGGGATTAGCCTTCTGTATGTCAGCAAGCTCATAGCCTAAGGTAAAAGCACTACAGGAAATCATATTAGAATAGAATTTCCTTTCCTTAGGGGCTCCCTTTAGATTCCATTATTCACTTAGCTATCCTATGTCAGAGAAATTAAAATCTTGCCTATGATCAGATCCCATAGGAGAAACCATGAAGGAAAGGTACGGATGTGGTGCTGGCATTAGTTCCAAAATATTCAAGTGATAATGGTATTGGCCTTTGGTCACATTTAGTGATTACAAAAGAGCCTGGACAAAAAGCAGGCAGCATATCAAAAAAGAGCAGACCAGAGCAGAGCTCAGAGAAACCTTCTTAAGAAAGAAAGGCTCCTGTCATCCTTCAGCTATCTGATAAACAATGTTTCTGTTTGCTTCTTGAGGACCATCCGTTGAATGCTTAGGCAGGGGGTGATGGCAGCTCTGTTGTCACTTGTCTTGGTGGCAGTCTCAGGTAAGTGGCTTTAATGGTTAATGTGTGTCAATGCTTTAGAAACCCATGAGTTGTCTTTTTATACACTATGCTGTACACGCTCTCCTGATTGCTCATTTCATTAGCCATCTGTAAAATGCCAGCACTGAGACGATATATAGAGACCAATCATTCATTTAGGACTTTGCAGTTTTAATTAGATACCCATAGATATATTCTCTTATACTCATTATAGATGAGAAAAAGAATTTAAAGTGTATTGTTTTAATGATTTAATTAGTGACTGCTTTTCTAAAAATCAAGTCCTATTTGCAGTTATTCTCATAGCTTTTGGGTATATTCTATTTTTAAATTCATTTCCACATTTGGGTAAAAACAAAAACAAACAAACATCCTTACCCTTCTTAATTGTCTTGCCTTTAGAAACTCTGATGTTTTCCAGCGGGTATACCATGTCCTCAGACACTTGAATATCCTTTTGTTACTAGAGGTTTTATCTCAAGTTTTATAGAACATAGTTCTAAGGAGGGGCATTACTCTTAAAATAGGTCACTGAGAATCTACAAAACCCAACTAAGATTTCTTCAGCTAAAAAAAATGTTACCCATCATGATACATATAGTATCTTTTCTACATGTTGCTTCTAATTTAACATTAGCAATTTTAATTCTCCTGAGTTGAAATATTTTAGTGGCATTTAGAAGATTTTCTTGTCACTTAGAAGTATCTATGTTCATTTTTGTTGTTTTCCCAGTTGATAGGAATCCTAGAGGTCCTGAAAGAGTATTTACAGGCATTTTTAAATTTAAAAATTCTGGTGGAAAAGTGTGGAGTGTCAGAAATGCCTATAGGTGGATGGAAGAAAAAGAAAATAAAGATTTACTGCTCCTCAAAGATAGTATAAGGAATCCAGGAAAGCTGAATTTAAACTGGTAGAACATTTAAAGCATAAAAGAAAAAAGTAGAGGCAGATTTTAAATTTAAATGCCAAAAAAAGAGAAATTAAAGCAAACAACAACCTTGAACCCCAAATCATAGACTTACAAATGTATTCTGCAATAATAATAAAAGGGAAACTTAATCCTCAATCTTTTCCTACTTCCATGATTTTCTTGTGCTTTATTTGATAAATAATTTAAGTCACAAAATTCAGTATGGAAAATGTTTCACAATGATTCTAACATAAGTCAGACACAGAACTTTTGTTGTAGTAATAAAATTCGTTTGGGATTTTGCTGGATTAACATAATGATGATTTGTAAATACGAAAGGATTTAACAAATTATCAGGGAATATTTACTATCTTGTGAAAATACAAAGGGTAGCTCTTTAACTCCAAAATTTTCTGCCAAGTAATACTTTCTACTTTCTATCCTAACAAAGGAATTGTTGCTTCCAACAAGCTCTTTGTTAGCCTGCAGAAACTTCAGTTAGATACTTGGGGTCTATGTCCTTGTAATTCTTAGGCCTAGATTCATTACAATA
Organism: Sarcophilus harrisii; assembly: GCF_902635505.1. Taxonomy (NCBI): domain Eukaryota; kingdom Metazoa; phylum Chordata; class Mammalia; order Dasyuromorphia; family Dasyuridae; genus Sarcophilus; species Sarcophilus harrisii. Next base: position 490,766,298 of record NC_045428.1, read on the forward strand.
TTGAAGAAGCCACATTCGAATAAAGAAAGGCCTCTTCATAGAAGTAACAGAACTAAATGAGTGAAAGACACACTATAACTAGGGGCAAGAGCAAAGTATTACAAGGGAGTTAGCTGAGCTTTATGGAACTCTACTCATCAAAACAAAACTTAAGACATAATTTCATTTTCTTTTTCTTTTATCTCTGGTGTCCTATTACACTCAGAAGAACTTCAAAACTCTTTCCTTCACAGATTTTACTTTCAGGAGATTCTTCTCAGAAGACAAGTGAAATATTCCAAGTTAAAAAATTAATATCAAGGAGACAATGGGGCAGGCATCTTTCTCAGCCTTGTTCTTGATGGTGTCATCAGCGTCTGTTGAAATATCTCTGATCTCTGAGTCATTTAGTACATGTGTGAATGTCACATTAGCTTTCATGGAGGCATAATTTACTGTTAATTAATGGTCACTTAAATTCTTAATCTCTTTCTTGAAATTGATCCTACTCCTCAGGCAAATTCGCATTCATAGTAGAAATGTAATTTATTATTTCTACTTTTTTAAAAAAAAAAATCTGTCTCCTTTGGAACACTAAAGCAATCCAATTGTTCATTACCTTTCTTCCATAAATGTTTATTTCTTTTTTGTTGCTAGCTCTAATTTTTTTTTCCTCTTTCTAAAAGCACTTTTATTTTTCTATCCTTTTCTCTGGAAATTCATACAGATATTTTTGACAGCTTTTAGGAGACACATATATTACTCACCTCAGGCTCAGAATACCGAAAAATAATGGTGTTGGAGAAGACAGGCTGGCTCATTCATTCCCCACAGGAAATGTTTCCTTTTGGTCTTTCACTATTTCTCTCACACTAACACATACACCCTTTAACGTTTCCCTCTCTGGAACTTGAATTCAGATCTCCTTACTAAAGCAAAAAGTGAACTATTCATTGCCAAGCCAACAGGAAGGATATCAGAGCAGCCTCATTGGAAATCCTGATTTCTCACCCCCGACATACTGTCATATAAAAAAAAAATCCTATCAGACAGTCTCATACATGAATATTTTCCCTGACTAGATACACTACATATTTTGATAATAACTATTCAAAAAAGTCCTTAGAAATAATACTCAAATTCAGTCTCTCCCTCCCCCTTTCCTCTCTCAACATTGTCATTCCTTCCATCTCTGCCGGCACAGCTGAATAGCTGATGCTGCTGTTTAGCATCTTCTTGGGAGCATAGTTAGAAAGTAAAATGCTCATTAGATTCCTAGCTCTGATGATAATGAAGGTGAATATTCCACTGCCCACAATGAGCTTAGAACTGTACCTCCAGCACAATTGTGTTAGCATTTTGGTCACAGTGACATTGATAAATCATAGAAATTGCTGCCTGTGGCGGCAAGTGACACGACATCATTCATAAAGAAATGGGTATAAACAGGATTGTCGCACAGGGAGAAGATATCTCATTTACAGTTTCCTGCTGGATCCCTCATACCTTCAACAGCTCATCAAAATAACCATCAAAACCACTGAGAGCCCAGGCGAATGCATGCCCAGGACACTCCAGATTAGATTTCACTCACGCACTTTGGCAGGAGGTGTGCAATTTGCTTCAGTCCAATGACTTAGCGAAGCTTCAAGTTCCCCAAGGGCTAGCAAAGCTTGTGAACAAAATATCTTTCTGCAATTCAGAAAAAGCATTCACAAATTTGTCACTTACAATTGTTGATGTTCATTTCTCTTGCTTCCCATCCCCCACCCCCAGTCATTGCCCTTCTAGCCCTTCCATGAATCAAGATTCCTAGTGCATAAGAAACATTTTTCCCCTGGAACCAGAGAGAATTTTCTCAAAACAAAGATTACATTTTCTGACAAGTGCATTTTTATTTAATGAGCCAGAAGAAGAGATAAAGTTTTTTGAGTAGAAAAGTATGAAACAAAAAATCACATTAATTCAACCTTACTCAGCTGTGTTCATTGATTTCCACAATCAACCAACAAATATTTATTAATTGTCTATTATGTACTAGATATTGTTCTGGCCTCTGGGAATACAAAGATAAAAGAATAATCCCTGCTCTCAAGGAGTTTTTGTTCTATGGGATCACTCACAATTTCCCCCAATCCTACCTCTCTTTCTTACCCTATGTGTCCAACCAATTGCCACATTGTGTTCATTTCTACATCCTTACCATTACTCAAATCCATCAGCTTTTCTATATTCTATTCTACCATTATAATTTAGATCCTTATCATCTCTGCATTATTGCATACTCTGCTAATTGATTTCCCTGCCTCAAGTCTTTCATCACCCCCAGCCCATCTTCTACAGAGATCCTAGAGCAAGATTCTGAGAGTGTAGATCTAACCAAGTCATTTCTCTACTCAATAAACTCCAGTGGCTCATTATTGCCTCTAGGATCAAATAGAAACTCCTCTGTGCTTTTCACAATCTAGTCTGATAATATTCCAACCTTGCACATTTCCCCCTTTCCCACATTCTACTCTCCTATAAATAGTCCTGTTTTTTCACCCATTTCCATGACTTTGCACACATGTGTAAAATGCCTAAAATCACTCCCTTTTCACCTTTGCCTCTTAAAATTCCTTATTTTCTGCAAAACTTATTGAAAGCCATGTTCGACATGGAGCCTCTGTACAACTGGAAAAGGAAGAAATTATAAATTTTGAGAGGCTTAGTCTAGTATTACCCACTTTTTTAGTCTTACTTCATGCCATGTGTTCCCTGGCTATGCATTCTGGGTTCTACACAAATCACTCTGTTTTGATCCCTAAAACATCCTCTAACCTTTATGATTTTACTCTTGCTATTCTTTATAATTGGAATATTCTTCCTTTTCATTTTCTTTGTTGAATTTCCTTTGTTGTGCTATTTGTCAGTCATGTTCAGCTCTTTGTAATCCCATCGGGGGTTTTCTTGGTAAAGATACTAGAGTAGTTTGCTTTTTCCTTCACCAGCAATTTTACAGATGAGAAACTGAGGCAAATAGGTGATTTGTCCAGGGTCACACAGTGTTTGAGATCAGATTTGAACGCATGAAGATGAATCTTTCTGACTCTAGGTCTGATGCTCCAACCACTGAACCACCCAGTTTCCCCACTCATCCTTTAAAGTCTCACTCAAGTACCACTTACTTTGTGAAATCTTTTAATTGGTAACAACTTTTATTCCTCTCAGACTTCGTTTTGCACTTTATTTTGGATCTCTCTAATGAACTTTTATATGAATTTTATATGTATCTTATCCTCCCGATGAGACTATAAATTCCACAAACACAGAGACCATGTCTTATATGTGCTTTTTAATCTGCACCGGAATCAATACAGTGCTTTGTATATAATAGGCACTTAATGTTTGTTGAATTATTTTCCATAATTTTTTTAGATTCCCAAAGTTGCTGGTTGCCAGGATTCTGTGGCAACCGTCACAGAAACACTGAAAGCAAGAAAGAACTTAAAAGGGCAAAGTTATTGCTGACCTTAAAAAGGAATCATCATTACTCAGTTAGTATATTCTATGCTTTAGACTCAAATCAGTTTTAAGTCTGACCCAATTCACAATTTTGCACAGAAATATACACCACAGGACAACACAAATACAGGTGTGAAAGGAAAACCACCCACCCAGGAGTGGAACCAGACTCCCCAGAGCCATAGTACTTGGTCACAATGTAGTCTTACCTGGCTTTTCCTCCTGTCAACACACTCCACTTTATGGCCACAGTACAAGGACTAATTTAGAAAATACCAACCAAGGTCTGGACTATTTCTACTTTTATTAGTTCAGAAAAACTCAAGAGTTATCAGGAACTTGTTAGCAACTGTTACCTCTCTGATTCTGGTAATAGTATTGCAGGATCACAGAATCACAGGATTTACAGATGCTAGAAATAATCTACATACATGTATCTGCACACACACACATACACACATATATACACCCATCAATTACTATGACTATCGTAACACAATCAACTATGAAGTAGCAGGACTAAAGTTCAAACCTAAATCTCCAAATTCAGCTCTCATAAGGTCCCTTCACCTTTCTGGCTGGGGCGTGGAAGGGATTGTGACTCTATTTTAGCTTTAGCTTAGAATTATTATTCCCCTATTCACTGGCCCCAAACTATTGGTTGTTGGTTAACCACCATCACAAGTATAAGTTGGCACAAGCTACTAAAGGTCTGCATCATGGGTGTCAATATTTCAATGTCCAGCACCCTCTTCCCATGGATCACCTTTGTTGTTCTTCTCTTGGAGGTTTGGGAGATGTCTCAAACTGGCTTCTTCTTGTCCAGTCCTGGATCGCCCCTGCCTTCTGTGATTCTTGCCCTGAACTCACTGGCCTTGTCAGTCTGGATTATTAGGGGAAAACATTGGAAGCCTGTATACGGACCAGTATAATACTACCAAATCCTTTTTGTGGACTTAGGTCTCTGATTGTCCTCTGGCTATATAGGACTACCCCAGTAACTCCACTTAGTCTGATATTAAACTTGTTTGGGTTTTTTTTTTTTTTGTCTTTATAGATATTCATTTTGTTTTATGCTTCAAATTCCCAAACAATAGGATGCCCTGCTAAAGAGTACTTTAAGAAATTAGGTCCTTTTGTAACACATCACTCAGTATTTGCCTCTTCCTAGACCAAAATAATTCTCAGTTGGGAACTCATTGAAAAATGGACTATCAAAACCCATCTTCCCTATCAAAGTCCCCAAATTCTGCTGATAGGAATGCCTGTAACTTTCAGAGATTTCACTTCCATAGTTCTCCAGCAAAAGCTGTCCTCCTCCATCAGAAGAGTTCCAGGTTAGGTCAGGGTGATGATTGTTAACCTTTAATAGCCTACAAAAACCATTGTTTGCTCCTAATTCTCTTGACACACTGGTACAGAAATCACAAGTGATGCTATCATAGTTATATATGAACAGATGGAATTGTCAGCAGTCACATTTATGGAGTCTTTTTGCTGTATCACTAACTAAGCAGCATCCCTTTAATTTTAAGTGTTATCAAATCCTATAGGATTATAGAATTGGTAGAATTTATAGTGTTAATTTTCCTTCTCAGTCTCCTGCAAATCAATCCAGTTTCTTTGCCAAGGAAACCCCAAATAAGGTCACAAAGAATCAAACACAACTGAAATGATTGAACAAGAACAAAACTCCTGATTCCTAGGAAGTGCGCTCCTCTGCCACAGTGAAGGCTCCCTGGACTTCCTTGCTTACCCTCCTGTCGATACATTATAGAATAGGCAATAGCAGCCTAGAGTCCTGGAAGAGCTCCGGTTTTATAAATTGCCTACCAATGGCCTCAGAGGAAGGTTAATGCCCTCCTTATGGATATTGACAACAGCTATATCTTCTTGCTCTCACTTTTCAATTGGCTTGTCTTCCTGGTAATAGCAACATTCTTCATGCTAGTTTTTCTTTAATTTGTTCAATGAGATCAGTAGAATATGAAATAAAAAATCTAATAAGAATAAATGTAGTGTTTAAAAGAAAGAATTAAATAAAAGTTCAATTTTGCCAAAAGGAGTTTTTGAAGGTCCAAGATGATGTTGTTTCTATTTGATCACTAACAATCAATATAAAGCCAATCTTCACATGGGTTCTTGAAGGGTGAGGAGGAATTTTATTTACAATAACTACTAATCCTGGGCCTCCTGCAAAGAAGTAGAAACATTGGCAAAATAGTAAAGTTCACATCCTTTGACATGATGAATAGGTTCATTTGTTCTTGTCATAAGATTTTGCCCTGGGTAAGGAACCTTGAGACTCCAAATAGCTGAGAAATATCAGTGAATTTATAGTTTTACAATAATTACCCAGAGATAAGTGTTAGACTGAAAATGGTAGAGGAAAAATGTCAACTCTACCAAGTGCTATCAAATGTTGAAACCACTAAAACCCCTCAGAAAGTTTCTGCCTAGTGTCCTATATTCTTCATTCTCCTCTTACCAGTCACCCATCTTCATTCAATGCCTCCTATTCTCTCTTATTAACAATCATAGATCTGCATGTAGTTCCTCTTCTCTCTCATTCTCACCTCTTACTGATGGTCATAGGCTTTCTTTTCAGGTATCCTATCCACAGATACTCATCATCTCAGCAATTCAACTCTTCATCACTTGACCCAAAAGTTGCTACAGAACTATCCCAGAGGAGTGAGACCAGTTCAAAACTGGACTCAGGTCACAACTGTTTACCTGGATTTATTGGTTCATGCTGTGTTGGATGTGGTAAGAACCATCTCTCTTGACTTTATATCTAGTAGCTCTTTATAAAACTTTTTTCTAATCATACCCAAGCATAGTGGATGCCATATAAAAGAGGTTCCAGGTGAAATGGAAGGAAGGTTTTTACTAGATACATGTTAGAGGAGAGTCTGGATAAAAATTCCCACTAGGCAAAGCCTCCATTGATACTGAGAGACAGACAAACCTTAGAAACCAGTACAAATTCAAGATGTTTTACAAAGAAGATTCTCTTTAGGACTAGGCTTTTGTGAATCTTGAGCAAAGTTTGAAAATTATACATGCTCTCCTCTCATAAAAATATGAAAACAGAATTACCTATAAAAAGAATAATTGTATCACAACAATAGTTGTCCACCTTTTCTTTTACTCATGACATAAATGATCACAAAATAAAATATGTGCCTGTCATGGGCAGCAGCACTTTCTAGATTAAAATATGCACATTTTCAAAAGGTAATATTAAAAAAAAAAACTTATCATAACCCTCTACTCTGTGTGGGGGTTTTGCCTATCTTGCCCATTCCTAGTCCCAGATTTAAATTTTAAGTATTTAGCCAAAGCTTAAGTCAATTGATAATAATGCAATTAAAATAATATTCACTTGTCATCATCTGAAATTAGGAATAATGAAATACACCATGTATGTAAAATGAATAAAGTGTTTCAATACTTAAAGATGTTTCTATCTAAGATGTTGCCTGAGGCTGGGTGGAGCTAATTCTGAAATAGCTGAGTTGTGTTTTTTTGTTAGTGCTTTTAGTCACAGATTTCCTAATTACAAGATAATAGAGGGAAACAGTTCACATAACTCAAGCCTCAGATTAGTTTAAAAGTAGATTTTGCCAAATCCACTATTTTAAAATGAGAGATTGTGTGCATATTTTTAAAGGATATATGTTAACTTCTAAGTTCTGTGCTTTGAACCTAAGTACCCTTGCCTTGATTTATTCTATGAGCACTGGACATTGAAACTGATAAGAAAATAAGTGCTATTTTGCTTTCTTTCTCATTTTTTCCCTTTTTGATCTGATTTTTCTTGTATGGCATGATAATTCTGGAAATATTTATAGAAGAATTGTACATGTTTAACATATATTGGATTACTTGCTGTCCAGGGAAATGGGGAAGGGAAAGTGAGGAGGAAAAAATTTTGGAACACAAGATTTTGCAAGGCTGAATGTCGAAAATTATGCATGTATTTTGAAAATAAAAAAGCTTTACAAAAAAGAAAATAAGATCAAAACTTACATTTTAAATGATATCAGTTATAAAAGGGTTTTTTTTTGTTTTGTTTTGTTTTTGCTGTACTTGTTATTTAGGCTAAGTAATTTTAATGTAGATTTCTGTCATGTTTAAATAACACCCTAATCTAATTAAATGACATATTTCATGTTGTTAAAAAAAAAAAGCAAAAAAACAGAACTCTCCTTCTGTCAATCAGTTGTACTTTTCAAACCATCAGTAAACATTTATTGAGTACCTTCTAGGTGCCAGGCACTGTGCTAAATGCTGGGGATACAAAAAGAGACAAAAGATTCTCTCTGCTATCAAAGACTTTACTATCTAATGGGGAAGGCAACATGCAAAAAAAGAGCAAAAATATACAAAGCAAGCTATGTGGAGAATAAATCAGAAATCATTATCAGAAAAGAGACTAGAATTAATAAGAATTGGAAAATGGTTCCAATAAAAGAAGGAATTTTATATGGGATTTAAAGGAAGCCAGAGAGGTCAGTAGATGAGCAGAAGAAGGAAATAATTCCAGGCATGATATATAGCCAGGGACAATGCCTTGGAGCCAAGAAATGGTATGGGTTTTTTTTGGAACATCTATGAGACCAATATCACTGAATTGAAAAGTATCTGTTGGGGAGGAAAGTATAAACTGAAGAGGTGGGGACTAACTTAAGAAAAGCATTGAATGGCAAACAGAGTTTTTAAATATTTAATCTTATCCTGCCCCTACCTTTCTGCTGGCCTCTATCTCACATCTCCAACTCCATTTCAGACATCTGGAACTGGATAACCAGTAGATTTCTTAAATTCAACATGTTGAAAAGAAAACATTATCTATCTCCTAAACCCTCCCCCATCACCTTCTTTATTATGATAGAAGGCAAAATCATCCTCCCAGTTCCTCAGGATTGTAATAAAGGAATCATCCCAAATTCCTCACTATCTCTCACCCTTCCATATAATATCTGTTGCCAAGACCTGTTAATTTCATTTTTGCAATATTTCTTAAATATGTCCTTTTGTATTTCCTAAATATGCCCCTTTCTTTCCTCTGACACTGGCCCATTCTGATACAGACCCACTTTCACTTCACACCTGGTGGTGAGTCTGCTTGTCTCAAGTCTTTCCTATTCCAATTCATCCCACTCAGCCACTGAAGTGATTTCCCTAAAGAACCCCTCACCTCACCTCAATAAACTACAATGGTTCCCTTGCCTCTGGGATCAATGATTAAATTCTCAGTTTGGTGTTCAAAACCCTTTATTGTCAACTCCCCTCCTATCTCTCCATTCTTCTTACACCTTACTTCCCAGCAGATACTCTTCAATAAAGTGACACTGGCTTCCTGGCTATTGCATAAACAAGACTCCATCTCTCAGTTCCAGGTGCTGTCTGTCCCTCTTGCCCGGAATGCTTTCCCTCCTCTGGTTCCACTACTAATCTCCCTGTATACAGTTAAGTCCCAATTAAAATCCCATCTTTTACTGGAAGCTTCCTCTAACCCTTCTTAATTATAATGTCCTCCCTCTGGTAGTTATTTCCTATTTATCCTGAACATAACTTGCTTTATATATATTTGTTTTGCTTATGATCTCCCCCACTAGATTGTTAATTCCTTGAGGACAGGAATTGTTTTGTTTTGCTTTTTGTACCTTTAATGCTTAGCACAGTGCCTGGCACATAGTAGTAACTTTACAAATGTTTATTAACTGATTTAATGAAACTGGAAGTGATAGCCATTAGATTTTATTGAATTAGAGGGTAAGATCTGCACTTTAAGAAAATCATTTTAATTCATGATGGAAAATTCTATCTACATCTAGCAAAAGAATTATGAGTATGAATGTAGATTGATGCATACTATTTTTACTTTTTTTGAGTGGCTTTTCCCTTTTGTTATTTTTCCTCTATCACAAATGACTGATGTGGAAGTATATTTATGTGATTGCCCTATATCAGATTGTTTGACATCTTATGGAGGGGGAGAGCAGGAAGAAAAAGAGAAAAAAAAATTTGATACTTAAAATCTAATTTAAAAATGAATGTTGAAAGCTATCATTACATATAATTGGAAAAAGTAAAATAGCATTTCCAAAAAAGAAAAACAACCACAAAGTAAATCACTTTAATAGATGAATGGAGGATGGATTGGAGTTGGGAGAGACTTGAAGCAGTCAGGCTTACCAACAGGCTATTGCAATTATCCAAGTGTGAGGTGATGAGGACCTGCCCTGGAAAAGTGGCAGTGTCAGAGAGAAGGGGCCATATTCAAAAAATAATACAAAGGTGAAATCAATGGACCTTAGCAACAGATTTGATAAGGGGGATGGTGGATGAAAGATAGTGAGGAATCCAGGATGACTGATTAATTGTGAGCCTGAGGAACTGAAAGGATGGTGTTGTCCTCTGTAATAATAGGAAAGTTGGGGGAAAGGTTTTTTTAGTCTCTTTTTCATGCACCAAATAGGTGAACTGAAGATCCTGAAAGATGTTTAATTTAATTCTAGCTAATAGCCCCCTAAGAAAGGCCCAGCGTTAACCAAGCTCTAAATTGAAATTCCTTTGAGACAGTTTCCTATGCGTAAATTTGGAGCCCCGGTCTCCCAGGGACATTTCCTCAATGTATAAAAGAGACACAGCTTCTTGGAAATTTTGTCACAAAGTTATCACTGCATTATTTAACAGCCTTGGGCAGATTGGATCATCAATACAACTTGGCCAAGGAAACATCATATGAACTGTGTAACTACATAGTCTAGCCTTAGCTAAGGCATTGAGACTTCCTCTTCTCTCTTTTTTTCCCTCTAGTCCCATATCATTTAAGATAAGATAGAATTGCTCCTGTTTCACTTTGGACCCTAACAATCCTGCATTTGCAGTGTTTGCCAATCTCCAAAGTATAAATAAATCCTCATACTAAAAATTTAACAATTGATTCTTAAAAGTTTGTTCCAGCTCAAGCATACCCCCATAATTAAAAAGCATACTCCATGCTTTCAAGCTCTGTGCCTTGCATTACCAACTATGCAGTGGTCTTTTCTTCATCAGTATCTCAAATTCATCATATGTAAAAATGAAATTCATGCTCTTTCGTGGTTAAATCATCCTGTCTTTCAAACTTCTTAATTTAGGTTGAGGTTACCCTGATTTACAACCTCAGATATATACTTGACTTTACCCTCTTGCTTATTCTCCTTAGTCAATCAGTTGTGAAGTCTTATAGATTCTATCTAAAAAATTATCCCCTTTTATTTAAGAATATTATGGCTAATGAAAAGGACAGAAAAAGAATATTTGTGTAAGGAAAAATTACCAAATCATTTTGGAAAGAAACAGACTCTCTGATAAATTCCTGAGTAGAGACTTCTCTGAGAACTTAAGAGAGAAATGTTCTTTTGAAAAATGTACCAAAAGAATCTATTTGAAGGCTGATTGAGTTAATGATGGCTTCGGGTATTGTGGTCCAATAGCAAGTGACTTTTTGCAGAGTTTTGAGTTTGATAATTGATAAACCATAAATAAATTAACTTTTGGGGGACTATGAAAAGATTGTATAAAGACTGGTGGGGCCACACCTGAAAGAAAGATGCATTTTTTTTTAGTTTGATATCTTATTAGAAGTGCTTATGATCAGGACCTGATTTGAGAAACTCAAAACAGAAGAAGGAGAAGAAGGGGAAGATATGGAAGGTCATAAATGACTAGATAATAATAGGAGCTAGAAATAAAGTTGAGCCTAAATGGAATTGGGGTCAGAAGGCATAATTGTCGATAGGAGGAACTGTTTATAGAAAACAGAAGCTAGCCCTGACAGGGCTCCTGACAGGAGCTGGTTGAAACTGAGAGGTAGGAGCTGCAGCTGTTTTACTGGGAATTGGGCTGATTGGGAGAAAGACTGAAGAACAGTTTTCTCTCAGATTCTCAAATAGCTTGTGCCTCTCCCCAAAATTTAATGAAAGTCCGGCTATCTTCTCCAGCTGATTTTTCAATTTGCTTTTCACAAATGTTCTTTTCTGTCTCCTTTTAGCAATTAAAACCTTTATATCTTTGTGAAGATCAAATGAGATAATATTTGTAAAGTATTTAGAAGAGCCTGGCATATAGTAGATGTTTAATAAATGCTTATTCTCTCCCTTCCTCTTAATACCTATGTTGGGCAAGTCATTTAACCCTTCCAAGTCTCTTCCCTTATCTGTAAAACAAGAGTTGGACTCCATTAAACCTAAGGTTCCTTTTGGCTCCTGTGTTTTTAATGGCTTCTTATTTGGACTACTGTAATAATTAGTTGGTATGTCTGCTTCTGATCTTCCCTCTTTCCTATTCATCCTTTATAGAATTGTCAAAAGAACCATGCAGTGATAGGGGTCTGACTGGGTTATAGTCTATCTTGCTCAAACACCTCCATTGTTTCCCCACAGCCTCTAGGATACAATAAAAAATGCTTCAGCTTAAAACTCAAAGTCCTGCACAGTCAGAATCCAACCTACCTTTCCAGTTTTATTTCCTTTTATTCCCTTTCCTAAAAACTATATTTCCACAACCCTGATCTTATTAGTGGTTTCCTTAGATCTTATTAGTGGTTTCCTAAGCAAAGCATTCTATCTCCTGACTTATGACTTTCTTTTGTGCCCTATGCCTAAAATGTCTTTCCTCATTAGCCTTGGAATCTATATCTTTCTTCAAGGCCCAGCTCTGGAATAATTTTTTCTAATAAGTATTCCCTATGACCCCAGTTATTAGTCCTCTATCCCTCCTTAAAGAAGTCCTCGATTTTACTTATTTGTTAGTGTACCTGTTATATCAGCTCAGAAGAATGACTATAAGCTTCTCAAGCACAGAATATTTCTTTTTTGTCTTTATAGTCCCAAGAGGATATCAAATATGGCTCCTTGCATGTAATTGGCACTTAATAAATGTGTAACTAAATGTTATTTCCTTTGTCTGGAATGTCCTTCTTTCCTTTATTTCAATCTTTCAAATTTCTACCTATCTTTCAAGACCCAGTCTTTAAATGCTACCTTCTTTAAAGTCACCACCACCAATCCCTGCTTCCTTACCCAAATTAAAATGATCTCTCCCTCACCTGAACTACTATAGAACTTTGCTGAAAGTTTGGTTTTTTTTTTTGCATATTGTCCTATTATGGTTCCTCATGAATATGTCTTATCTCTTCTTGAGAAAAAAGACCATATCATAGTCATGGAACTTTCAATTAAAATGTATCTTTTGCCTTTATCATTTCCAGTAGGTAAGATGATAACACATTGTAGGTACTTAATAAATGCTCATTGACTGCTTGAATGAAGAATTGTTGTATCAGTTCTAGTTATTGTCTGTAAGTCTGTCTTGGCTAGTCTGATTATTCCTGAAATTGCAGTAGCTCACATTTACATACAATTTTAAGATTTATGAAGTGTTTTTCATTTAAACACTTATCTGAAAATGAAAAATCTGCAATGCCCATTGGAAGGCTAAAACCAAGGCAGTTAGTTCAGGAAATCAGTGCTTGAAAGCTTCAAAAGACTTGATGCTGTGCAGATTTTACTCATTTAAGGCCACTCCCAAAGAAAATAGAGCTCTTGCTAGATGCAGCTGAACTGCTGATAACTTTTGTTAGGAATGAAGAGCTCATAGCCCAGCTTTCCTCCCTGTACCTTACTTCTACTGGGATGCTATGCCTCCTGTTTTATTTATATAAAAGACTACAGTCTTGTTTGAGAATATCTGGGTATTATGAGTACCTTAGGGAAATCTGATTATAGAGATAATCTACTCAACAGTGAAGAGTTCCAATTTGTTTCTATTGGGTTTTGTCAATTCCGAATCCCAGATACCTTTGTATTCCAGTCCATTGACTAGAGCCTCCCAGCCAGACGTTGAGGCATCTGTTTCTATAGTCTCCGGAACTGGGAAAGATAAATAAGAATGTGGAGGAATTATCTGTATATTTGCTAACCACCAATTTAGATCTAAATAGGCTCCCTCTGTTAGGAAGACTAATGAATTCCAATTCTCTGAAATATCCTTTGCTTTTAACAAGCAAGATGGAAGGTATCTGAAAATAAAAAAAAAAAAAAAGATACGCAGGGGAAGAGCTGTGAATAATGCCACCAGAGAACCAATTATGTTCACCAGCTGGCATTGAGAAACTTGTTTCCTTTGACTAAAAGATTTTTGTTTAGCCTCCAACTCCCTTTTTTTGACATTGTGTTCTACGGGTTTAGAGAGATGAAGACTACCCACCCCCGTTAGGCAGGCATTAGGGAAAAATCCTCGAAAGTAAAAGCAATTGAGCAGAGAAGTGGGCAAGAAGAGAGAAATGAAGTGTGGAACCATCCCCACAGACAATCAAGAATCTAATGGATAAAATAATCGTGAGAATGAGAACACAGTGAAAGGACCCGTCTCCCCATCTTCATGACTCTTTGATTTGATGAAGGAACTTTCTCAGCTTCAATTAAAAAGGAATGAGGAAAAGGTCACCATGTACATTTAATTGACATAAGGAGTTCATTTCTTGTGAATAAGATGCTGTCAATAGACAGAGCAAGGATTGAAGTACCTTGAGGCTGAAATTCTCAAGAAGTCCTGAAGTTAACTGCTAAGTCTCCCAACAGAGGTTACCGCATTAGACTTTATTCTCTCCAGCTGGAGAGTTCTTCATTGTAAAATGTAGTGTCCTGGGGAAGTGTGCAAGGACATTGCCAGATCTCCAAGCTAATGGGAATGATAATGAGCTAGTTATTCTCTCCTGTAATAATAAAGACCTGACCCCGACTGTCAGGACATGAATCGAGTCCATTTTGGCCAAGAGTCACATTTCATAGTGGCTACAAGCTATTCCACTAGGAATTGCTGATGAATTAATCCTTTCCTATTGTATAGTGTTAGGGGATAGGTCTCCAAAACCTGTCTCACAGCATCCATTTAGGGGCCATGGAAGATTGCAAACATGGTCCATCCAGACTGATCTTTGTGGGGGTACCAAAACAGGGCACCCCCACATCTGCTTAAAACCCTGTCTCTTCCCCTGAAATGTTTCAGCAACAGTTTTCTCCTCTTCTTAATGGCAGAGGGGACTTCAGTTTTCCAGGTTTAATATTAACTTCAAATGACAGATACATTTAGTGAAGTTGGGGAACGGGGAGGAGGATAACAACAACACATTGCTGTATAACTGATCTTATGCTTTCAATCCAGGAAAAAGAAAAAAAAGCAAACTAGTAAAGGCTGCTTGCCAGTGCTTTCATAACACCAACACAAGAACTATGATTTGTTATTTACTGAGAACTGGCATGCCCTAAACACCAAACAAAACACAGAGGAAGACTGGGCTCTTGCCTATCTCAGTGTTCCTGGGCTTTGAGTCAAAATCAGACCACAAAATAACAGTGGTCCATGAAAACAGCAGGTTAGAATATGTACAAAAGAGGACCCTACATTTCATATTTCTTCATCTTTGATTTTGTTTTTCTTTTCCTATTTTCTTCTCTCCAAAGGGATAGCTTTCATTAACAGCTTAATGAAAACAAAAGGAAGATGTGAGCTCATGAAGATTCCTTTAACTACAAATAGCTGTCCTCCACCCATATATTCCCAATAAACTTTTTCAAGAATGTTTTCCCCCCTCCTCTTGTCCCAACCCCCAGTAGCCTAGAAGTTTTAGGATTCTCTTCACATATTGAGAAATAGTCATTTTTAAAGATGATCACTGACTCATTGCAGGCCTCCGGGAATTGCATCTGTCATGTCATCCACAATATACCTTATTTATGTCCAGTCCATTCAGTTTCTTTTCAGAACAGGAAAATCCATAGTAGTGTGACTTAATGTGAGTAACTGCCTGTAGCAGCTGAAACAACATACCTTGAAAGATTATGAATAATATCTTGATTACAAATAAAAGCTCAGTCTCATATTTTTAGCCCAGGATTGGCTAAGAATATATATTATTCTTCATTCTGATTAATGGCTGAGTAACTAATTAGAGTGGAAAAGAAACTAGTGATTCGTTGAGGATGTCAAGTGCAGTCAAAGTGCCATTTTGTCACAGATAATATAGTAAAGCTCATAGAGACAGGTGTGCATAATAAATGGGAACTTAAGAGAGCTAAGAAGAGTAGAGGTGATGCTTAAAAATCAGGATTGCGTGGTGAGATTTGATTTCTTTCCTACTGAAATGACATACCATTGAACTAGGTCTTTGATTTATTGACATTCTGAGATTTAATGGGGTATTCAAATGTTTCTTTCTTTCTGACTCTGCAGGATGCACAGAATCAAAAACTAAAGACTAGTGTGTGGTACCAAGAGGTAACTGAGCATGTTTCCTTCTTTTAATGCTAGATTCCTGACCTGAAAAAACCCATAATTATCCTCATAAAGAATATACATTATTCAATTATTATGTATCTTTATTTCTTGGACATAGTGCTTGACATCTAGTAGACACTTAATAAGTATTTTTTTGTTTGATATATGATTAGCCAGGTCTTAAATGCCAAACTCACCTTATCTAACACCATCTGCAATGTACTATTTCCAGTTTAGGGCTGGCCATCCTCTTTATGATTAGTGGTGAGTTGGAGAGGAAGGGGAGAAATGTACTTACTTTATCAATTGATAGCCCCCAGGAGTTATCAATCTAAGCTTCTTCTCTGCTCTTTAACGATGCTAAATATGACAGATTTCTTTTCTGATTTCTTGCAGATTTGGAATGATGAGTTTTTAGCTTGGAACTC
This sequence comes from Sarcophilus harrisii, assembly GCF_902635505.1. Lineage (NCBI taxonomy): Eukaryota > Metazoa > Chordata > Mammalia > Dasyuromorphia > Dasyuridae > Sarcophilus > Sarcophilus harrisii. The sequence continues at coordinate 490,782,545 of NC_045428.1, forward strand.
CAGTATGTTTGATGGAATAGGAGAAATTTCCCTTCCACTGAGTGCCATCTGGGCCCCAGATATCATCATCAATGAATTGTATGTAGAGTTAGTTCTATTTTCATGGGATATAGACTGGTTTGAGTACTCTGATCAATGGCTACTTATTTTAATTCTAAATTACCTTATTATTGGTTTTGCATTTGAGCCAAAGCTATGTTGTTGTGTATATACAGTAGAGAAAAAAAAGAATTTTAGAATCAAAGTGGACCTTATAGTGAGTTGACTTCATAGGAGATGACTATTTAATTATGGATGCTTGAGTTACTATATGAATAGGATTATTGCCCTCTGAGACTAAAATAGCACTACAATAGAGCCACAGAGAAAACTCATGAGGATGTCATTACTGAGACCACTGCCAGTATTGAATCATCCCAAGGGAAATGTCCATCTCTTTCTGCTTTATAGAGGTCAGTCATATATGTCAAGGCCTGTACTGAGCACCCCTCCTTTAGTATAATCAGAATTGTGTAACCAACCCAGGTCATATATTCAACAGCAAGTTCTCTTGTGTTTTATGTAGCGTGGACATTGAAAAATCGCCTGATATTCCCTATGTTTATGTGAACTCATCTGGGACCATTAAGAACAATAAGCCCATCCAGGTGGTCTCTGCATGCAGTTTGGAGACATATGCTTTCCCATTTGATACACAGAACTGCAGTCTCACCTTCAGCAGCATCCTGCACACAGGTAAGCTCAGAGAGATGGGGGTCAGCTACCTGCAAAATGTTCTTATGGAGAAAACATATGCCAAAAGTGAAAACAGCTGACATCTGTCATTGCTTTACTTTATCCTTATCAAGTGGCTTATTCAATTGAATTCAATTCAGCTTAACTCAACTTGCTTATTAAGTGCCCGATCTTTTCAAGGCACTGTGCTGGGTGCCCAGCAAAGAAGGATGAAAACAATATGGTCTTAATGAAAATAACATAGGACAGTATGTGTATGGAGAGGATATAACATATATTAAATAAGTGTAATACAAGATAGAAAACTATATGGGGCTAGGGGAGATTTGGAGCAAAAGCCATAGCAAAGCTTTAGAAGAGTGCAAAGAATTTCCTAGTGGAAGGAAGAGAAGAGCCTTGGAGGGAGAGGAGGAACAGATAAGGACAGGGAGAGATAAGGACTAAGGGCATTCTAAACTCAGGAGATTATCTGTCTGCACAGAATGGGGGAGAAAACATGGAGTCTAAGTCCTGTTTGGCTGGACTGTGTGTCACAGAGTAGGGTAAAAATAGGCTGGAAAGGTTGGTTGGAGCCTGAAAAAGAAAGCCTTGATGCCCTGGGTGAGGAGTTTGTACTTTATCCCATAAATAATGAGGAGCTACTGAAGGCTGTAGAGGAGGAGAGTGGCAGATCAAGCCTCTGTAATAGGAAGATTGCTTGGGCGGCTTCATGAAGCACATAGAAGGGGACTAGTGGTGCTAGAGTCAGAAGATCTGGATTCAAATTCTGCCTTTGGCGCTTCTTGCTTACGTGACTGTGGCAAGTCATCTAACCTGCCTGAGGCTTCCTCATCTATAACATGATGATACTGGACTAGCAGACCTTGGAAGTGCTTTCCCTCTTAGCTCTATGGTTCTGGGATCCTAGCTCTGCTCCAAGCCAATCCTGGAAGCATCCACCTGGTCCCTAGGGTGCCCTCTCCTGCCTCTGATTTTGGAGTCATGATGATAGTCTTTATCTCTAGAGGGAAGAGACAGGGAAGCCATGGTGCCTGCCCCACCAACCCAAAGACAAGAGCTCCAGTTCTCCCTGCTGTATTCATCTAGTATTCCAAATAGGGAGACCCAGTGTGGGGGATGTAAAATAGAGCCCAGTCCAAATAACGGTTGAAGTCTGATGGCAGGGAAAGGAAGGACTGTGATAAAGAAGCAGGAAGGTGGGAGAAGGCTCTCCTTCCCTGGGCAGACCTGTGGTTTCTGTTGTTTCCAGTGGCAGATGTAGATCTTGCCTTCCTGAGGAGCACAGAAGACATTAAGAAAGACAAAAAGATGTTCATGAATGATGGTGAATGGGAACTCCTCTCTGTGCCTTCAGCCTACCACGTCCTGTACAGTGAAGCCGGAGACTTTGCACAGATTCAGTTTCACGTAGGTGTTTTACTGCCTTCCTCTGGGTGCTCATTTTCTCCCTGTGATGTTCTCTGGGGGGGGAAGGAGTCCTAAAGTTGCCCCTGGAAGGAGAGATTGGGCACTGTGGGCATGCAAAGTTTTGGAGACTCCATTTTATCCTGGAACCTCAGGTCCCAGCCACAGGGCCTGTCATGATGCACTCAGCCTCTCACACGCAGGCTGCCTATAAATAAACAAAGGAATGGAGAGAGCACACGTTTTAGACAGCATAAGAATGAGAAGGGAAGATCTGGGCTAAGGAAATGAATGAATCAATCAACTCACTATGGCCTTGATTCTTAAAGCTTTCCAATACTGCTTTACAAAAGCAAAGATACCATAGAATAATTACCTGCCTAGTACAATATTCAAAATCCTCATTGAAATGACTGGAGAAAATAGGATCTCCCTGAAAGTAGTACTAATATATAATACAGCCCTTTATGGAAAAAAATTTATGAAAAAATAATAGTCAATAATTATCCCGTTCCATATAAGTTATAAATTTCATATGATTGGCATTGCTACTATAAAGAACCAGTTGATAGAGAATCTCAAGAGATAAGAGTGTGTGTGCATTGAAAAGACCTTTGGCTTTGATGTCAGAGGTCCTTAGTTATAATCCTGACTCTCCACTTGTGTAACCATAAGCAGCTCATTTAACCCACCTCAGTTTTTTCATTTGTAAAATTAGGATGTTAGACTAAATAATCTCTAGGGTCTCTCCCATTCCCATATCTATGACCTATGGCCCTATAAAATATCGGTGAAATATTGAGATGAAGAACTGTAATTCTCAAACCACTGTATGGAAATTTAGCCAGCAAAGGAAACCCTTATAATAGGAGAATGGTCAGGAAGAATTGAAACCTTCCAACGGTACTGTGATAAAAAGGTAGCCTGCTTGCACATCCCATGAAACGATTGCAGTTTACCCTGTTAGCTAGCCTAAAGTCCATAACGTTCCCATATCTGGGTGTCCTTTCAAAATACATGGCCACATGGAAAAGGCCAGCCCCCGCCTATTAGATTCAGCAGAGCTTGTTAAAAAGGGGTGGATGGATTCTTCACGCCAAGAAGGCAACAGAGCTGACCCAAAAAAGAGAAGCTGTAAGCATGTTGCAGACGAGATCTATTCACTGTGCCCATAAGAGAGATCCAGCATGAAACAGGCTTAGGAGGCAAACTTTAAACTTCACCTAGGAGCACCTGCCAAAGCTCCCAGCTCCGGTGAAGATGCAGGTCTTAGGGTAGGAAATGTCCACAGTGACTCAGAGCAAGACCTCTCCGGAACGCCCACAGATGCCCAAGCATCAGTTAAGCCCAGGGACTCTCTCTTATCTGCGTGTGCCTTCTCCCTTCCTTCCCCACACATACACTGCCATTCGGCCAAAGCTATTTACCACAAGCACAAACTTACGACCTAACACGAGGCCAGCTGTGATCCTGGCAGTCAGCCTTCCAGCGGCACATTTGCCTTGATTTCCTGTCTCTTCTCAGCAAAGACTGCACTGGGGACTACCTGTCCACCTCTTTTGCTAGAAGGAAAAAAGGAAGCTTTTCCTTGCCTTTATTTTGATGAGTTTCTTGGATAAGAGTAAACACCTCATTAATTTTAAAGATATCAGCCTGCAAACATTATTAATGCAGCCCAAATAATGGAGAGCATTAAAGAGAAATGCACAGGACTAACACGTGCCAGGTGGAACAGTCACCTATCAAGCGCTCCAGAGGCTGATGCACACCCCATTACCTACACTGCATGGAGGAGGCAAACAAAGGCAGAGCCGGCCGGCACACTGAGAAATACACCGACACAGAGCCTCCACCAAAGCAGTAGTCATTTGTACTTCTGTCCAACCATTTCACCCCATTCTCAATTCATCCTCTCGGTATTTAGATGGAGAATCTTAAGAGCATTACCTCCATTTTTCAGATGAGAAAACTGAGGCACCAAGAGTTTGCAGGAATTTGGGTCTCAGGAGTCCTGCCTGCAGATTCTTCCCCCAATCGCCCTACTGTCATATTTCCTCTTTGTATGTATTGCCAAGGCACAACCCAGATACTTTTCTAAACTTTTTCCTCCCTGAAGCTTCTTTGCTCCAGAGACCAAAATGGGACCCTCCCAGGTAAAGGAGAAAACTTCTAGGGTGCAGTGGAAAAGAATATGGTCATTTTCATGGAATATGTGGTTCAGTTCCTAGGATGTGTAGGAGTTGGATGAGCAGTCTAATGGGAGGGTCTATACATTCAATTAATATTGAGCTTGATTCACGATTAGATACTGGTCTCATTTGATCTCCCACGCCCCCTTTACTTGCTTTATTCCCATTATACACTGAATCTTGTATTAATTCTTAGACTCAATAGACCTTTATGAAAACTAACTAAGGTATTTAGATCCATCCTACAGTGTGGGGACTTCAACATCCCACTGCCTGTCAGATAGGAGCCTGGTTTCTCTTCACTCCCCAGAGCAGAACAAGGTCCTTCAGCTCTCTAATACTGCTATCCTGCAAGGAGGAGAGAGCATTAATTGAAGGGAAGCAAATGGAACCCCTTGCTGAAAGGTCATCTGACACAATGAGTCAGTGCTCCCTTCTATCTAATCACCCTCTTCTTCCCCAACTATTGTCACAAAGAAAGGGATATAAGGATGAAGATGAGGGAGCAAAAATCTATTGTAAATGTGCTGCCCCTTTGATTCTTCTGCACTCTGCTGCTGTTTGCACTGAATCAAAGGAGCTAAAAATCCAGATAGATCCCAGCTAATGGTGCAATCATATCTGCTGGCTCCATAACACGTATTGTTTATTAGAGGGGGCAGATGACACTTTGAAGTCAGGGCTACTTTCGGCAGGGGGCCCAGAGAACAGATATTTCTTTCAACAAGAATGTCTCTAAGGCTCCTGGGACCTGTTCCAACAGCCATAGGAGAGGACATAGCCTCCAATACTTTATTGGATGTACTGGTTCCCAGAAACAACAGGGAAAACATTTGATTCCTGTATGGCAGAGGTATTTTTTGTTTATTTTGTTTTGTTTTTAAGAAAGAAGAAATGGGTCCAAAACACAATTCCTCTTAGACTTATAGATTTTTCAGGCAAAAATTTGGTATGCCTGGAAAGCAGAATAAGGAGTATTAAAAGGGCAAAGAGTATTACTCTCCTTTTTTTTCCTTCCAGAGGCATCTCTGAGTCACCCTATAGATTTAATGTTGTATAAATCCAACAGAAGAGCTTTTTCCTTTCTATGGGGCCTGGAGTACCATTAGCCCTATCAACAAGTGATAAAAGACTAATCATAATTTTAGAAACCTTCTCCAAAGTCACTCTAAGTAGGTGTGGAGTCTTAGTTATCACATATTTGTGGAATGTCGATAACACGTTTGGCAAGGAATTTAATAATATGGACAGAAACTTAAACTCTGTCCAGTGGGGTCAATTTTTTCTCTCTGAGGAAATACAAGAGAAGACAGTTCTCAAGATATTAGGAAAAAGGCACCTTTCAGTGGGATCTTGTTCAAATTGCAGGCCAGATCCAAGAAAGGACAAAGAGGAACTTATCTGAGTGGCAGTAACTTTCCCAGCACTCTCCAAAATTGGAATGTCGGGGAGGGGGAGGGGAAGAGAGGAAAATGGGCTTCCTTATGGAGAGTGAATCTGGGCGTCAAAATTCCAACTATGTCATAAAGACGGTCATGCAAAATTAAGTACTGGTGGGGTCTACCATCAAGGAGGCAATTAGAGGCTAACCTTGGGGCCTATTCCATCTCCAAGGAGCTCTCGGCACACACGTTCTGAATTAGATTGATCTCTTTCATTAACATCAATAGGCTCCAAATACCTTTGTGTACTTATTATTACCTGGCTTTAATGGATAATGAAATTGTGGCATAATATTGCTAACACCTGAAGGGTGTCTAATGGAGAACATGGACTGAAACTAAAGTGCTTTCTCTTCCTTTCCTGTGGAATTTAAAGGCACCGGCTCCTTTAGTCCATTAGAAATGATGGGCTCTGGGTGTGATGGATCCAGAAACAGTAGTTTCTCACTGAGCCAAATTTGGTACCACTCCTCCCCCATCCCAGGGTCATGTTAGATGCTGCCTCTGTGTTTGTCCTAGGGTGAAGTAGCTCTCAGAGGATCTTATCTCTGAAGTCAGCTTTCTTTGAAATCACTCTATAGTCCCATTTTATGGAAGCTGAAAGCAGGTTCAATCCCAGACTTTCTGAACTTGACAGGAATTCCAGTTGTCTAGTCTAGTCCCCCTACCTCCATAGAGGGAAAATGTTTCCATCCCATCTATTCATCCCACTCCATCCCATTCCCATCTCAAACATTATCTCTGAGGATGGCAGTTTTCATCTAATAATCTTTCATGTTGATAGATACACAGCTAATTGGTTCCCACTTAAAGTTTATAGCAAAACCTAGATTTGTTCTTCATTTATTTGCCATCGGCTTCATAAAGGCTTTTTTCTTTCCTGCCAGAATTGATTCTGGGGCAGTCTGCATGGCAGCAATGAATTACATGTCCAGTATCCTTCCAACACTACTCCCTTTGCATTCTGTCAAACCCCATGCATGATTCCTATTTTGACAAAAATTCATCACCTCTGGAGTTGTGACCACTTGAAATCATACCTGTCACACCTTTTGTTCTGGTCCTATTTTACTCCTCAGTCTTCTGCTTTTATGATAATTAGACTGTGGATCCACATATACCATGTAAAACCCTGAATGAACACTATAATAATTCCAGCAACTAGGACTGACCCAAAGACTTTTTTCCAAGTGCTTCACAGTTTTAACCTCATTTGTTCCCATGACCTTCTCTCCAATGGAGGCAAATTTCATTATGCTAATAAGCTCATAGATTTAGAACCTATGGCTAAAGCCACCATTGTACTAATATCTCCCCAAAGCATGGATATGGGACTTTATTGGAAAACACTTTTATACTCTTGAACCTCTTAGCTCCCTATTCTCTCTACTTCCATATTCCATCATCAGTATGCACAGCCACTTGCTGACATAAACAGGAGAGGTATGGGTTGGAAAAAGTCAATTATGCTGTTTTTCTTGGCTACTTTTTGTGTTTTAACCAGATAATTTCAAAATGGTGAATTTCTGTTTCTGCTTTATATATTCATAGCCAATCGTGTTTCATGCTTTTAAAAAAAAAAGCAAAGCCCAATAATCACTATGCTATAATCAGCTAAATGATTTTGGCCTTGTTTAGTTCCATGGAACTGAGATGGAATACCAGAACCATTGGCTGATGAGGCTGATCAATGAGGTGGTGTCTCTTGTCTAAAACCCATTGAGCTCTTCCCTTTCCTTGGGATGATGCTGTAGTATTCTTCCAGCTCAGTTCTAACTTCCACCTCACCAAATTCATTTTTTCTTCTCTACACTCTACACTGAGTGTAGAGGGCTCTACACTGACAAGAGAGACAAGTCAGGCCAAGAATCATGACATTTTCCAACATTTCCTTCTATTATCTTTATAGATATTTATAATTTATAAATTATAATTTATAATTTAGAAATTTATAATTCTTTTGGCTGAAAGAAATCTTGAAAGATCACCTGATCCATTCATCTTATTTTTAAAAAAGCATCCCTTAAATCATTTCTGAGAGATGAAAATCTCTCCTGTTTTTTAAAAATTCCCTCAATTCCTACACCAGAAAAATGAGATTCAATGATTGCTAATAATATCAACAACCATCACAATCCTGTTTGCCAGGAAGTTCTTTGTCATTCAACTCCAATTCCATGCATTTTTATTGAATATCTATTTTATGCTCATCATTGTGTGAGTGGGAATATAATCCTACAGTGGATAAGTACTACTATCACTTGCTCCCATTTTATAGATGAGATTAATTAAAGTCAAGAAGTTAAGTGATTAATCTGTGGTCACATAGCCATTGATAGGATTTAAACCCAGGTTTTCCTGGTCCCAATCCAGTGCTCTAATTATTATTGTGCCTCTCAACTCAGTCCTTAAGAACATTATATCTTAGCTAAGGAGAGAAGGTAATTCATGAAAAATTCATCAACAATTTTCAGATCTAATTTTCATAAAATAATTATATTACAGCATAATAATAACAAGCATTTATATAATACTTTAAGGTTCGAAACGCATTTTACAAATATCCAATTTGGTCCTCAAAATTTTGAAAGGTAGTACTATCATCCTCATTATAAAGATAAGGAACCTGAAGTAGGCAGTAGTTAATGGCATAATAATAATAATAATAATAATAATAATAGCAGCTAACATTTATGTAATGCTTTTTATGTACCAAGCACTGTGCTAAGCATTTTATATATATTATCTCATTTGGTCCTCACAATTTTTTGGCAGATAGGTGCTATTATTATCCCCATTTTTCAAATGAGAAAACTAAGGCAAACAGGTTAAGTAACTTGCCCAGGATCACACAGTTAACAAGTATCTGAAGATGGATTTGAACTCGGGTCTCCCTGATTCCAGACATATCGTTCTATTTGCTGTGCTGTCTATATGCCTTGACAGTACAATTGCCAAGAGATGAGACGTGATTTCCTTATTGAGGAAATTCTCCTATAGGGAAGAACTGATAACTCCAGTCCAAACCCATTCCCCTACCCCTAATCCTTTAATGTTAAAACTTGAAACTTTCCATTTTTCCCCCTATTATTGGAATAATGTCACATACATTTCTAAAAGAGAAGTACAAACTTACAAACTCTTAAAAAGAGTTGGGAACCCAGGGTGGTATAAGAAAAGCCTTGACCAACAGACATCATGTAGTTAAAAGGATGCTTCCCATGCTCCATGATGGAGCGTGGGGAGCCCAGAAGGGAGACATGCTCCTTGACTGCTTTTCCCTTCCCAGCTGGTGATCCGCAGACGACCATTGGCCCATGTGGTAAATCTGTTGATTCCCAGTATCTTCCTCATGGTTGTGGATTTAGGCAGCTTCTATCTACCCCCAAACTGCCGCTCAAGGATCACTTTCAAGACCAGCATTCTGGTGGGCTACACAGTGTTCAAAGTCAACATGTCTGATGAGGTTCCCAGAAGTGCAGGGAGCACACCTTTGATTGGTGAGTGGTATTAGCAATACAGAGAGGTAACTTTTCTGCCCCTCAACTGTTTTTTAATTTGGAGAAGGAGGAGGGACTGCCTTTGCTAACCCTCTGCCTGATTCCCTTCTCCAGGTGTCTTCTTCACAATTTGTATGGCCTTCCTGGTTCTCAGCTTATCTAAATCTATCCTTCTGGTGAAGTTCCTCCACACAGAGAGAAGCAATGGGCAGGACCATCCCCTCTTTTGTTTCCAAAAGACCTCTGGGACTAGACCACAGGACAGTGCCCTTGTGACCAGAACTTCTTTGAAGGTGACTGATTCCCCAACAGGTAGGTGAGAAGCTGGAGTTTCCTTCCTTCTCCCCATGCTTCATTTTTATCAGCATCAATTCACATTGATAGGACACCTAAGGGGTATCATGGATCTATGCTAAGGACTTTAGATCTATGAAACACTCTCATGATTCCAGCTCAATCAACTCATCTCAGAATCTAAAGGTCTATCTGCTCCATCCACCTGATTCCCTTCCTAATTAGTCTCATTTGAACTAGAAAACAGACTTCTATGGTTTGTGCCTTATCCTTTAGATCTGGAATTTTTAACCCAGGGCCTGTGAACTTATTTTTGAGTACTGTAATAACTGTACTTCAATACAAGTAGTTTCATTTAAATTTTAATTTATATATTAAAAATATTATTCTGAGAAAGTGTCTACAAAGCCTTATTAGACTGCTAAAGATCTATGTGACATCTAAAAGGTTAAGAACCCCTACTTTAAATGAGTAAGAGATATATCCTTACAAACCAAAGTACCTAAGCTTTTGATTCCAAAGCCTTTTGATATTCATTTGATGTGAGAAAGCAAGGCAATCTTCCTGTCCTAATTGTCCTTCATCCAGTATTTCCAGGGCCCTAAATGTACAAATTGGATCAGTCCCCAAGCCCATGAAATCTACTCTCATCAATTTGACCTAGATGCCCTCAGATGTACAATTGTGGATTTGGCATTTTCCCCATTTAAGTTGATTCACAAAGAGATATCAAACACCTACTATGTGGAAGGCACTTTGCTGGGTATTAGGAATACAAACATAAAAAGTGCCCTTGCCTTCAAGGACTTTATAAACTAATTGTGGGGGGAGGACGGCTTCTCCACATTCACAGCCAAGTATGGTAGAAGGCAGAAAGTGATAAGGAGAGATCCAGACATTGGGCTACTAGACATTTGAGGAGGATGTCACCAGAAAAGGGTTGGTATAGGAGGTAGCACTTCAACTAGTCCCTGAAGGAGTTGGAGATACGTAAGAAACGTTTATAGAATGGGGATAGGGCAGGTGAATGAAAAGAGGCAGAAAGCAGAACAAGATCAGGGCGTGTGTAGCTTGTAATGTGTGAGTCTAATGTCTTGTAAGTCTAATTAAATTGAAATTAAATTTTCCATCCCAGGTAGAAGAATTGCATTTTATCACCAGGCAATGTGGAACCATGGAGGGTTTTTGGTTAGAAAAGTGAAACGGGGAGAAGTGCACATTAAGAATATTACTTTGGCAAGATAAGAGACCAGATCAAAATGGAGAGAATATAGGGAAGGCAGGGAGATCTGGTAAGAGGCTGTCACAATAGTCTGGCAAAAGATCATGAAGATCAGAATTATGATAATAACAATGGGAGTAGAGAGACAAAATTGGAGATAGAAACAAAAGGACTTGGAAGATTGTTGGGATGTGAGGGGTAAAGGAGAGGGAAGAATCAAAGATAACTCCAGGGATATTATCTAAACTAAATGCTAATTAATAGGGCACACTGCAATTTGGTCTTCACTCTGCCCCACAGCCCCACCCCCCCTCTATCAGGGATGGAATATCTTCCCCTACAAATTTCTTCATACCAGATACATTCTGGGTCTTAGCTTTGGGATCAAAAACTGAATCTTGGCAATCCTGACTTACTCGGGTCTTTTCTCCCCTCATTCCAGATGTTCCCCTCTCTCAAGAGCATCAGACGCAGGCGGGGTTTCTGGAGGAGACTCTGGCCCAGCTCCAGTCCATCAGCTCCTGTATACAGGCTCTGGACCAGGCTGCCCAGCAGGAGGCTTCCTGGCTTAGGATGCTGTACCGATTTGACAAGCTTCTGTTCAGGGGTTACCTCCTGGTTCTGGGAGGGTACACGGTCACCCTGTGCTCCCTCTGGGCAGTGTGGGGCTCTCTTCAAAAGTAGCCAGGCCACATTCAGAGTGTCCACAGTGTGTGTGTGTGTGCGTGTGTGTGTGTGTGTGTGTGTGTGATGCAGGGAAAAGGGATGGGCCACAAGACCACAGGCTGCTCTCTTCTCTATTTCCATTTACCACCAATGATGTTTTTAAGAGCAAGAGAAATAATACAGAATAGCAGAAAGGACATTGGTTCTGGAGTCAAAGTATGGGGTTCAGATCCTCCCTTTGCCACCAACTATCTTCCACAAGCCATTTATCCTCTGGCTATAAAATGAAGAGGTCAGACTAGATGGCCTCTCTACCCCTTGCAGATCTACCTGTTGTTCAGGGCACTTTTCATCACCCCTGGGCCATCCTATCCATGACGTTTTCTTGGCAAAGGTACTGGAAGGGTTTGCTGTTTCCTTCTTCAGTGGATTAAGGAAAACAGGGTAAAGTGACTTGCCCACTGTCTTACAGCTAGGAAGTCTCTGAGGATGGATTTAAATTCACATCTTCCTGACTCCAGGCCCAGTCTGATCTACAGCTATACTAAAAACCCATCCTATCTCTTTCCTCTTTGTCTAATTTGGGTTCCAATGTTCTTCTGTGGCAAACTAGCTTCCCTACGAACCTTGGTCCTCATAGTTGACCAAAGTGCCTTCAAGATCTGAATCTATGATGATTAATATCCATGTGGATTAAATCCAATGATTCTTTCTAGATTACTCAATGTCTTAAATTCCCATTAGACCCTTACCTTTCTGCATTACCCAATCCCACTGTTCCCAGGCCACTATTCAGTGCCTTTGATTTAATGTTGGCTTTTTCTGAATGTTAATTATAAAAGTAGATCCTTGATTCTAAGTTGCATGAATTGAACAATTGGCCATTTATTGAGCCCACTATGCTAGACATGCTGGAGAATACAAGGATAGCTAAGAAGGGGTCCCTGCTCCCAAGTTTCCATTCTTTTTCCCTTACTCTTTAGCCTCTTATTCATCCCCACTCTTCCTCTAGAGCAGAGTTTCTCAAACTTTACCCAAGAAATTTTTATGTGACCTTGTGTATATAGGTATAATAAAAGATATACAAATCAAAGATTTATTGACAATCAATCACAATTTTGCAACCTCCACATTCAGGTACATATGGAGTTACCCCTTATGGAGTTAAAACCCACAGTTTAAGCAGCTTTGTTCTAGAGTAGGTAAGGTTTGTTTGCCCAGCATCTGAAACAAATTTTTCCTCCCTTCCTCCAGTCTCTTTCTTCCAATATATGCAACTGTTAGGGTTATTTTCTTGGAATACCATGTTAATCAGGCTGTTCCTATGCATGGAAATCTTGTTGTCTATTGTATCAGATCCAAATCCAAATTCAAAACCATCCTCCAGCTTCTTTTCCTACTTTATCTAAGGACCTTCCCACCCTTCACTGCTCAGAAGAGAATTTCTCTTATAAATCTCAATTTCTCCACCTCACCGTGAGCATTCAGTTCTCTCCTTCTCTTTATTACTGAGATGTAGTTTTACAGAGTTTTTATTGATATTAATGTTCTCACCCTCTTCAAAAAGCAGCTGGTTTTCCTGCATGATCATGTCCTACCTCCAAGTAGAATGTGAGATCCCTGAGGGCCTGAACTCTGCCTTCTCTTTCTAGGATCCCCTCTTCCTTGCCTCGGACTTCACAGGGGTTTTCATGCAGCGGCAGACAAACAGTACATATTATGGAGTGACTGATTCTCTCTGGGCTTGCCAAGGACACATTTTCCAGCAATCTCCTTGTGCTCCTCCCAGACAATCCCAAGTCTGAGAGACTGTGAAATCTGTAGCCTTACTCCACCCCTCCCCACCAGCCTTTGGGACGATCCTGGCAAATAGGGGATCGAGGAGAGAGAAAATCTACCTTGCCCCCCCAACTCTGATAGTTTTCTTTGTCCTTGTGGAGGTCATGGAATAGTTAAAATAGATGGTAACTTTGGCCAGCTCTGAAATTGCTTTTTAAAAACACCACCCTCCTTCCCCAGGAAAAAAAAAAAAATTAAATACAAACAGCCTTTACCTGAAACCTCTTTCTCTCATTACCTCCCTGTTAGTGCTCAACACCAATTGTCCATGAAATTCTGCTGCCGCTGTTAATGAAATGAGGAACATAAGAAGTTTCAGAACAGAAAGTGTCCACGGAGCCTTCCCCTCTCCACCTGTTAACCTTCCCTTTTCCTGCTTTCTCCCATTGTGGATATTTCTCTGCTTTTCCATGCTCAAGCATTCTTTGAACTTAGCCCAGCTTTCTTCCTTTTCTCCCACAATGAGAGGTAGGGACGATTCATGGTGTTCTCAACCCTCTGAGGTCCAGAAAGAACCATCTTCCTTTTCCCACTGCTCCACCACACACATACACACAATCACACAATATACACACACACATACACAAATATACATACCCACACACCCACATACACACACAGCTCTTGGATGCAAAGGTTACATTGGATTAGGAGGCAGTAGACCAGTATTCTAGTCTCCCCCTCCCCCCTTCCCTTAATTAGCTAACTGACCTTGGACAAGTATCTGATATTCTCTAAGTCTCAGTTTCCTTATCTGCACTTTGCATAGTGCCCGGTGCATAATGGGCACTCATAAATGTTTGTTGGATTGACCACATATGTTGCCTTATGTTACCTTCTCAGACACTTGCCTTCCTGTTATCTTCAGGTGAATTTTGGTGACTTTTTCTTATGGGTGAAAACTCCTCCAAAGGAGGCTACCTAACCTGCACGGATCCTCCAAGGGAGGCCATTTGTGCATGCTCAGGGAAAAGCCTCCTGATAGTTTTAATCAAAGTCCCCGACAACAATGGGAGAAAGATCGGTGCACGAGGGATAGGAAGACTAGGATTCAAGTCAAATCACTAAGAATTTATTACATAACTATTCTATGCCAGACACTGAACTGAACTCTAAGGAAACAAAGAAAAGCAGGGTCTGCTTTCAAGAGATCACATTCTAATTGGGCAGACGACATGCAAGCAATAGATACAGGATAAATGGAGATAATCAACAGAGAGAAGGCACTACTACCAGTAAGAGAGACTGGGACAAGCTTCCATATCAGCTCTGTTGCTAGTTCAGTGTATAATCTTGGATATGCTACTTGATCTTTCTATGACTCAATTTCCCCATCTATGAAAAGACGACATTGGACTAGATAATCTCCAAAATTGCTTCTAGTTCTAATGATCCATGAATCTCAATCTAAATGAGTAGTCATATACTTTTAGAAAAAAAGAAAAAGCAATCTATCCCCTTATTATTGAACAACTTGCTCCCCATAATCTATGATTTTTTTTTAAATACTCTAGTATCTGTCATGGTCTAGGAAGAGCTGGCTAGCCCAGGATAATCTTTGGGATTTGATTTGTTTTTGTTTTACTGCTCTAAATTATTCATGTGCCTTGGGCCTGTATGACTCAGTTATTTTCCTATTCAGCCCCAATTAGGTATTATCCAATTTCCCTGTCTGGATTGGCCAGGTCTTGGTGCATGCCCACAATAGGTCATGCTGCAGTGCTGGACCTCTGTTAGGTCACTCTTTGGAGCTATGAGTAGGATGTGAGCTGACTCATGCAACCTGAAACACTATCACCCCTTAGTCATCTCAGTCAGAACTATCCAGCCCAAATGGGGCCTGCCTGTCTCTAGATGATTAATGTTCCAGGGACAACTGTGGGGCTAGATCTAGCTCAGAGTTTGTGACCCTTGAAACTTAGGTGAAACCACATGATGATGTAGCTTATATGCCCATCTTGGTGAATGAGGTAACATCCTTGGCTCAATTCCTATTTCTAAGAAGTATCAAGGTGTATTAATACAATATCCCTGTTTCACAGATGGAGAAAATAGCATTAGAACTGCAACGTGACTTTCCTAGCAGTGTTTGAGCTAGAAAATATCTGTTACCTTCCTTTCCCCCTGAATTTCACAGATAGGAAGGACTTTAATATCCACCTAACCCATACCTATAAAAAATATCCCTCTTCAGCATCTCAGGCAAGAGGTCATTTAGCTTTTGCTAAAATACTTCCAGAGGCATGAGGAACTATGGAGGCAGTCAATTAAACTTTTATGTTAAAAGGATCCTCCTGACCTCAAGCTTAAATTTTCTTCTTTGTAGCTTTTACCCATTGCAGTTCTGTCCCCTGAGGCTAAGTATAAGTCCAATCCCTCTTCCCCACAAAAGTCCTTCAAAAACTTGAAGACAACTATCTTGTCCCCCAAGTCTTCTCTCCTCCAGGTTAAACACACCTAATTTGTTCAATTCATTGTGAGATGGCATGATCTTGAGACTCTTTCCCTTCCCTTTCCATCTTCTGGATGCTGTCCAGCTTATCAGTGTCCTTCCTAAAATGTGGTACCCAGAGTACAACACACTATTATAGATGTTATCTGTTAAGAACATTGTACAGTAATAGCACTGTCACCTTCCTAGTGACTCTAGGCCTCTCAGTGCAACCAAAGACCAAGTTAAATTTTGGTTGATATGTCCTGCTCTTGTTTTCATATTAAGCACAATATTCTACTAGAGTGCAGACCCAAGGCCTATTTTATACAAACCTTTTTCTGGTCTCATCGTACCACCCCCATATTATATTTGTGATGTGAATATTTTGAATCAATTGTAAGATTACCTATTTATAAGTATTAAATTTCATCTTATTAGATTTGGCCCAACAATCTTACTTATAAAGATCTTTTTGAATCCTGACCCTGTAACAATCCAGAATGTGAGCCATTGCTGCCAACTTTGTGCCATTTGAAAATCTGATAAGCATCCCCAACAATATTTGAGAGATAACTCTCAAAACTAGATGTCCCAGGCTCATCTCCCATTTAAGAGACAGCTCCCCCATCTCCAACTGTGGGCTGGACATGTCCATCTGAATGGACTCTATGTATCTCTCCTCCTAACTCTCCAATTTCTGTCAACAGTTCCACCATCCTTCCAGCCACTGAGTTTCACGACATTCAGTCTTGGCTCTTTATTCTTCAGGGCTCAGCTCAAATACCATTTCCTTGAAAGAACTTTCCTGTTTTGGCCAGCTGTAAATCTTCCACCTCCCATATCAACACATATTTATTTCATATATTAATCAGTGGATATTCTGGAGTACTTCCTTCCCCCTCTACATAATCCATAAACTCTAGTAGAAGTTTCTTGAGGACAGAGATGGCTTCACTTTTTATTGATATCTCCAGCTACTAGTACTATGCCTGGCACATAGTAGGAGCAATCACAAATGCTTATTGACTGATTGATCATTGACATGCATTATGAAGGTTCAGATGTAGCATGAAGAAGTTGGGCTAATCTGTATTCAGGCATTTTAATCTGGCATCCACAAACTTTTTTTTTTTTAACTATTTTGATAATTATATTTCATTATATTAGATTTCCTTTGTAATCCTATGAATTTTATTTTATGTATTTAAAAGATCATTCAGAGAAAGGTTTTCTAGTCTTCACCAGACTGTTAAAGGGGATAATGACATCAAAAATGATAAGAACCCTTGGTGTATATAAATCTTTGGAGCAGAATTCCTCTTTGGAACAGAATCCCTCAGTCAGATCCTAAGTCTGGTTGAGTCAGGAACCTATAGCAAACCAAAGGGATGGTTTTAAAAAGACCCAAGGTAGAAATGCCCCAGAAATGACCCTGATAGTTTTTTCTAAAAAACTTATTAGCAAATTATCTGTTGCTTTTCTCCCTCCCAAAATTGCACACTTGGTTGAAAAGAAAGGATGGAACCAATGTCTGAGACTGAAGTTTGCAAGCATTCACATTCTTCCATGTCCAGAGGTTGGTCTCTTTAGGTCGGATTTCTTTTGGATAGGGATTAAAGATAAGAATCTTACAGTACAGCTCTGGAATCAGTAGCAAACTGTTCCACGTGGGTCCCTACCGAAGATGTGGAGGTTCAGTATTCTTTTGCCACAATGGCAGCTAGTCTGTGCATGGTTTGCCCTCTGTCCAAGGTTCCAGGACCCTCAGCTGTCTGAGAGTGGACCCAGGAACCTAACCTGCAGCCTAGGCATCCTAGCTCGGATGATACATTGTTAGATCTGCTCTGCTGCTTATCTCTTTCCTCTCCATCTCTCTGCTGGCATCTCTCAGCACTGAGTTATTTACCTACCAAGACACTTATGGGTTCATAATTAGCCAACCAACACAGCATGGGGGCGTTTATGAGCAGCAGCTCTCACTCTGCACTCAGGTGTCCATAATTGAAATGACCCACGCCAGTGATTACATTATGGAACTGAAGCAGCCCTCCATGCAGGCCCTCGCCCTGCCCTCCCTGCAACCTATCAAGAGGGTGTTGTAGTTAAGGTTATGCTTCATTTGGCAGAAATCATAAAGAAGGAATTGCAGTGATGCTTTCCCTAGGGCTAGAAGAGACTGCCAGGCAGGTAGGTGGGAGGCTGGGCTTTCTGCAAGCTTCCTCATCTCAATGAAAGTGAACCCCCTGTGCATTTCCACCCAGCCCAGCACCAGGCTCTAAACTGCAGCTGAAATGGCACCATCTACAAGAAGTATTTCTCAGCCCCCCTTACTGTTTTCCCTCTGAGATCATGTCTAATTAATCTTCTCTCTTGCTCTCTCCCCTCTTTCTCTCTTTTTCCCCTTCTCTCTCTCTCTTTCTCTCCCCCTTCTTTCTCTCTTTTTCCCCTTCTCTCTCTCTCTTCTCTCTCTCTCTTTCTTTCTCTTTCCTTCTCTGTCTTACTCTGTCTCTCTCTCTCTGTCTCTCTCTCTCCTCTTTCTCCCTTTTCCCCCTTCTCTCTCTCTTTCCTCTCTCTTCTCTCGCCTCTCTCTATCTTTTTTTCCCCTTCTCTCTCTCCTCTCTCTCTCCTTCTCTCTCTTCTCTCTCTCCTCTCTCCTCTGTCTCTCTTTTTATCTTTCTGTTTTTCTCTTTCTTTGTCTCTTTCTAACTCTGTCTCAATCTCCCTTTCTCTTTCTTTCTCTTTGTCTCTTTTCTCTGTCTCTCTCTGTCTCTGTCTCTTTCTCTCTCTCTCCTTCTCTGTCTCTCTCTCTTTTTATCTTTCTCTGTCTTTCTCTTTCTTTGTCTCTTTCTAGCTCTGTCTCAGTCTCTCTTTCTCTTTCTCTCTGTGTCTCTTTTGTCTCTGTCTCTCTTTCTCTCTCACTCTGTCTGTCTCTCTGTGTGTGTCTCTCGCTATATAATACATATGTATGTATGTATATTATATATAGTTTGAAGGGCAGCTAGGTGGAATACACACACACACACACACACACACACACACACACACACATAGTCTGAAGGGCATCTAGGTGGGACAGTAAATAGATTACTGGACTGAAATTCAGGAAGATTCATCTTTCTGAGCTCAAACATGGCCTCAGACACTTACTGGCTATGTGACTATGAACAAGTCATTTAACCAAATGTGCCTCAATTTCCTCATCTGTAAAATGAGTTAGAGAAGGAAATGGGAAATCATTCTAGTGTCTCTGCCAAGAAAACTCCAAATGGGACAAATGAGCTGGAGAAGGAAATGTCAAACTATTCCAGTATCTCTGTTAAATGAGGTCACAAAGAGTGGGAGTGTCTGACAGGACTGAACAACAACAATTATCTTCTTTGCACATGTTGTCTCCCCATTAGATTGCAAGCTCCATGAGGGCAGAGACGGTCTCATCTTTCTTTGTATCCCCATTACTTAGCACAGTGCCAGTCATATAATAGATGCTAATAAATACTTGCTAACTTGATTTCACAGTGGAGCATGTAAAAAAGACTGGTCAACTCTTGGGCCTCCCCCATATATCTGAGCTTGAGTTCAGGGTCAGAGCTCTGAGAAAATACTAACATCAAAACTATATATAGAATAGTGAAGTTTTCAAAGCTCTTTTCATACTTTTAACAATTCTGTAATGTTGGTACTGTTATTATCCTCATTTTAAAGATATGAAGGTTAAATGATTTACTCAAGGCCATAAGCTAATGTTTGAGGCAGGATTTGAACTCTGACCGAGTCCAGATCCATCACTCTATCCACACCTTGTTGATGGTTAAAAAATAAATTAGGAAAGCAGATGTGCTATGTAACTGTAATGCCCAAATTTGTTGCATACCCCTTTCCACTTAAAAGAGGTGAGAATATGCCCTTCCTTCATCTCTCTGTCGAGGTGAGGGACTATGGATGTGAAATATTGCATACGTGTCAAACGCATTTGAGGTGTTGATTGATTTTGCTAAACTGTCTCTCCCTTCTTTCTTTAAAATTTTTTTTCGACAAAGATGGCTTCCTGGGTAAGAAGGGCATAGGGGAATATGCAGAAATGAAGATGATGTAAAAACAAAAGATAATGAATATAATTTAAAATAAACATTAAAATTTTTAAAATAAATCCTCTGTTTTCTCATTTTTTTTTACTTCACTTACCTAGTCTCTGTATTTTTAACACAAGTTTCCTCCTCTACCTATCGTAGATGCTAGCAGATGCAA
The DNA here is from genome assembly GCF_902635505.1 of Sarcophilus harrisii. NCBI lineage: Eukaryota > Metazoa > Chordata > Mammalia > Dasyuromorphia > Dasyuridae > Sarcophilus > Sarcophilus harrisii. The sequence continues at coordinate 490,802,515 of NC_045428.1, forward strand.
GATCATGCAGACACTTGTCCTATGAGTCCTACATATTCTATATATATGTTCTATAAGTAACAAAGTAAAGGAGGGAATAAGCATGTATTAAGCACCTGCTATGTGCCAGGCACTGTGCTAAATAACTGAACAAATATTATCTCACTGATCCTCACAACCACTCTAGGAGGTAAGTGAAGTTCTAATAGTCTCATCTTACAGTTGAGGAAATTGAGGATCACACAGAGATAGAATTTGAACTTAGATCTTCCTGACTCCAAATCCCACATTTTATCCGTTGTACCATCTGGCTACCGCAAATTGCTATTTCTCCCTTCATTTCCTTCCTTTGAAACAATCCTTCTTACCTGGTGGGCATTGACCATCAATCTGTGACTCAGTTGAGTCTATCCTTCCTAGAACCATAGAAGTTCATGTTGTAGCATTTCCCACACAGGACTCTTCTTTTTATTTTCCATTCTAGGTCATTCAAGGCTAGTTAGATGAACTAAACTATATTCTTATGGAAATACTTGAAGAGGTATTAATCTATTAATCTTTCCACATCCTACTCCCTATTCCCACCCACAGTAAAATGTTGTGTAATTGAATTTCGTCTTTGGCATCTAGTACAATACCTGAGGGTTGTAATAACTGAATAAATGCTTGTTGACAACTCAATGAATATTTGCATTTCAACAGGTTGGTACCTTAATTAGCTCTGCTATAGTAGGAAATGAAAATTTGGAATCCAAAGACAAGGTTTGTGGATCAATAGACAAACATTTAAGATACTTACCATACACCAGGTACAGTACTAAACACTGAATACAGAAAGGAGCAAAAGATATTCCTGCCCTAATGGAGCTTTCCATATAACGGGGGAGATAATAAACAAACAAATATATACAAATTCTTTCTGAGATAAATAGGAAAAAAATGAAAAGGAAAGGCCCTAGAATTAGTAGGGGCTTGGATGCCTCAACTGGCTGTGTGTCCTCAGGCAAGACATTTATCCCGCTTGGCCTAAGATTCTCAGTTTATAAAAGGGGAATATATATGCGTGTATTAGATATTTCATACAGTGTGATATGATACACAGTATAATAAATAGAGACCTTTCCTCAAAACCAGAAAGCCCTGGATTCAAATCCTTTCTTTAATTCTGGCCGAGCAACCTTGGGAAAGTCACAATTGTTCACAAAGTGGCTTCCCCCTCCCCCAATTTTGAAAACATTAAAATTTTTTTTAATTTAATTTAATTTTAAAAAAAAACATTTTTATTTAAAATGTTGAGTTACAAATTCTATTCCTTCCTCCTCCTTCCCTGAGAGGGTAAGTGATCAGATATAGATTATATATGTGCAATTATGTAAAACATTCCATACTGATCATTTAGTACAAGAAGATTAGAATAAAAAAAAAAAATGAAAGTGAAAAATAGCATGCTAAAGTCTGTACTTAATATCAGTTCTTTCTCTCCAGGCAGATAATATGCTTCATCATTAGTCCTTTGGGTTTGTCTTGGATCATTATATTGCTGAGAATAGCTAAGTCATTCATAATTCTTCAACAAACAATATTGCTGTTACTATGTACAATGTTCTCCTAGCTCTGTTCATTACACTATGTATCAGTTCGTGTAAATCATTCCAGGTTTTTCTGAAATCGTTCTGTTCGTCATGTCTTAGAGCACATTAATACTCTATTAAAATCATACATGGCAGCTTATTTAGCCATTTCCTAGTTGATGGACATTTATTTGATCTCCAAATCTTAACCATCACAAAAAAGAGCTGGTGATGTGGACTCTGAAACCAGTATATTATCTTCCCTCAGCAGGAAATGTTGGGGAAGGGGGGTGGGGCAGCAATGCTGTTATCAACCATTATTGAGTACCAGACTGTCCTGTTTGTTTAGAATGAGGTAAAAAGAGAGCTCTTTATCAGCCTCCCTCCGCCTAATTAGCATCTTTAGACAACCTTTGAATCCAGACTATCTTTAAGACAGTCTCAATATCTCCATAACACATCCTAGTCACTCCCTAGATCTTGCCTTTATCTCCTTTTCTTCCTCTGAACTACAAGTCTCCTTTCCAAAGAGTAACAGAATCATTTTTGGATTTTGTCTGTGATCTTTTTCTTTGGCAAAGAGAACACTGTTATGATTTTGTCACATGTACCTTGCACTTAATATTTTGAATTAGGAGTTGCTCCCCTACCCCGTCACTGCTATAAATATTTTTGTACAAATAACTCCTTTCCTCTTTTATTGGATGTCTTTGGGATATAGACCTAGCAATGGTATCCCCAAATGTGGATTTATTTTGATTCTGCAACTTTGCTATAAAGTTGCTAATGTTATGCCACAGTTCTCTTTTATTGTCCTGACCCAGTTTCACTAATTATCCTGACCCAGTCCTGACTCAGTTTCTCTGCTTCAGTTTATAATAATCACCTCAAAGCTCAATCCTGCAAAATCTCCCCTACCTCTTCATATGAATATTTGATAAGGATAAAAGATCTTATGTTTTAGAACATCAGAATGCTTCTTCCCATCCCAAACTATCAGAATGTCAAATGCTGTCTTATCAAAATGCCTCTCCCCATGTCCGGGGTGCCTCCCCCTATTATGCCATCCCATCTCCGGATGCTCATCCCACCCTGTCAGAGTTCCCTGATTCCACCCCTGCCTCAGTATACCCCCCAACTCTGATCCACGTGTATATAGGTCATTGAGAACTCACATTGCTTGCTGGATTCTTGGAGATGATAGTCTCATTCAGCCCTGAGATCAAACCATGGATCCATTTGGTCCCAGTAAATCTCTCCCTTTTAAATAAGTTATTAAATACTCTCTAAGCTCTATCTTCCCTCAGTTTCTCCAGCATTACACTAATAATTTCAAAAACATTTTTAGTAAGTTCTCTAAGTTTTCTAAGTATAATATCATATCATCTGCAAAGAATGATAATTTTGTTTTTAATTTGCCTATTCTAATTTCTTTTTCTTCTCTAATTGCTAAAGTTAACATTTCTAGTACAATATTAAATAATAAAAGTAATAATGGACATCCTTGATTCACCTATGATTATAATAGGAAGGTATCTAACCTATCCCCATTATAGATAATACTTGCTGATGGTTTTGGATAAATATTACTTATCATTTTAAGATAAGCTCCAAGTATTCCTATGCTCTCTAGGATTTTTAATAGGAATGGATCCTGTATTTTTTCAAAGGCTTTGTCAGCATTTATTGAGATAATCATATGATTTCTATTAGTTTTGTTATTGATATGATCAATTATGCTGATAATTTTCCTAATATTGAACCAGTCCTACAACCCTGGTACAAGTGCCACCTGGTCATAGTATGTGATCCTCATGATATATATTGCTATAATCACTTAGCTAGTATTTTATTCAAAACTTTTGCATTCTTATTCATTAATGAAATTGTTCTATAATTTTCTGTCTCTTTCTTTGTTTCTCTGTTCTTCCTGGTTTACATATCAGTACCATATTTGTGTTGTTAAAGGAATTTGGTAGGACTCCTTTACCTATTGTTCTAAATAGTTTATATAGTTTGGGAATAAATTGTTCTTTAAATGTTTGGTAGAATTATCTTGTGAGTCCATCTGATCCTGGGGCTTTTTTCTTAGGAAGTTCATTGATAGCCTGTGCAATTTATTTTTCTAAAATTAGGTTTTGAAAATATTTTATTTCTTCTTTTATTAATCTGAATAATTAGCATTTTATAGATAGTCATCCATTTAATTTAAATCATCAAATTTGTTGGCATATTATTGAGCAAAATATTTCCTAACAATTGTCTTAGCATCTTCTTCACTGTTGGCAAATTTACCCCTTTCATTTTTGCTACTAAATATTTGTTGTTTTTTTTTTAACCAAATTGACTAATGGTTTATCTATGCTGTTGTTTGTTTTCATAAAACCATCTTCTAGTTTTATTTATTATTTCAGTAATTTTCTTACATTCAATTTTATTAATCTCTTTTTTGATTTTCAGGATTTCCAACTTGGTATTTAATTAGGGATTTTAAATTGGTTCTTTTTCTAGTTTTTTTTTAGTTGCCTGCCTAATTAATTTTCTCTATTTTATTGATGTTAACAACTAGAGATATAGATTTTCTTCTAAATACCTCTTTGGCTACATTCCATAAATTTTACTATGTTTTCTCACTGTTGTCATTTTTAAAATGAAAATCTTGATTGTTTCTATGATTTGTTCTTTGAGCCACTTGTTTTTTAAAAGATTATTTGTCTATTAATTTTTCATCTCTCTTTCCATTGTCTACTTTTGAATATAATTTTTATTTCATTATGATCTAAAAAGAATGTGTTTATTCTTTCTGCTTTTCTACATTTGGTTGTGAGATTTTTATATCCTAATAATGGTCAATTTTTGTGTGGGTCCTATGTACTGCTAAGAAAAAGGTATATTCCTTTCTATTCCCATTCAATTTTCTTTAGAGATGTGGACACGTTTTATTTACCTCCTTAACTTCTTTCTTGTTTATTTTTTGTTTAGATTTATTTAGTTCTGAGAAGGGAAAGTTGTGGTCCCCTACTGGTATAGCTTTATTATTAATTTCTGCCTGTAACTCATTTAGCTTCTTCAAAATTTAGATGCTATACCATATAGTGCATATGATGAGGTATGAGAATTGAGGGTAAAAAATCTCGTTTGGTCAATGTTGCAGATTTCTTGTGAAAGAATTCGCAAACTTGAAGTTTGTGGCAAAAGGGGATTTATTTGCATTAAGAAGTCAGCTTGCTAAGAAGACAGCTTTCTTAGTGGGCAGGGTCCTGTTAAAACTATTGTAAAGATAGGTTGACACTGAGAAGAAAATATCTTCATCAATGGGCTAAGTCCAGAAGGGCAAATAGCTACTGATTAGGAATTAGCAAAGGTGGGTTAAGAAAATAGTACACTTACTACTGGGATTATATCCCAAAGAGATTATAAAGAAGGGAAAGGGACCTGTATGTGCACGAATGTTTGTGGCAGCCCTTTTTGTAGTGGCTAGAAACTGGAAACTGAATGGATGTCCATCAGTTGGAGAATGGCTGAAGAAATTGTGGTATATGAAAATTATGGAATATTACTGTTCTGTAAGAAATGACCAACAGGAGGATTTCAGAAAGGCCTGGAGAGACTTACACGAACTGATGCTGAGTGAAATGAGCAGGACCAGGAGATCATTATATACTTCAACAACAATACTAGATGATGACCAGTTCTGATGGATCAGGCCATCCTCAACAGAGATCAACCTCATTTCTAATGGAGCAGTAATGAACTGAACTAGCTATACCCAGAAAAGAACTCTGGGAGATGACTAAAACCATTACATTGAATTCCCAATCCCTATATTTATGCACACATGCATTTTTGATTTCCTTCACAAGCTAATTGTACAATAATTCAGAGTCTGATTCTTTTTGTACAGCAAAATAATGTTTTGGTCATGTATACTTATTGTGTATCTAAGTTATATTTTAATATATTTAACATCTACTGGTCATCCTGCCATCTAGGGGAGGGGGTGGGGGGGGTAAGAGGTGAAAAATTGGAACAAGAGGTTTGGCAATTGTTAATGCTGTAAAGTTACCCATGTATATATCCTGTAAATAAAAGGCTATTAAATTAAAAAAAAAAAAAAAAAAAAGGAAAAAAAAAAAAAAGAAAATAGTACACTAAGAAGACAACTTTCTTAGCAAGCAAACTCCTGATTAGGAATTTGGCAAAGATTCAGGGTTCAGAATCATTTTTTATTAGCTTCCTGAGGCTTTATCAGGGTTTGCCCAGACCCCTGACCTGGGAGCAGTTCAAGGGACTACTCTCCAATTCAATAGAGGGTGGTGATTATGCCCTGGCTGAGATTTCCAATTGAATGAGGTTACTTATTTTGGGAAGGGTGTTGTCTGGGAAAGGTGTGCCCCTCCTAGAGGAGAGTTTAAGACTCAGGAACACCCTTCCCCCCAAAAGGGGATGCAGGTTTACATCAGGGGTCCCCCAAAGGTTAAAGAAGACACAATTTACATCATATATATATATATATATATATATATATATATATATAGTACTGATAGGACTTTATTGTCTATGGTACCTTTCAACAATTTATAGTTTCCTTCTTTATCCCTTGATTAGATCTAATTTTTTTTTTTTTTTTTTTTTTTTTTTTGCTTTTGTTTCATCTGGGATTGCACTATTGTTCCCCCTGCTTTTTTGCTTCACCGGAAGCATAATAAATTTGCCTCTGATGAGGTTAGTGGCAGTACAGAGAGTTGAGGCAGGGAAATCCCCTTCTGGTCAGCCCAGGCCCTTTGTGAAAGAATTCACAAATCTGAAATATTGAATGCCAAAAGGGAAGTTTATTGTTGGATGAGAAGTTTATTGTTGAATTGCTAGGAACACTGACTTCCGAGTGGCAAAGTCCTTTTAGGGAAATGGAAGCTAGCACTGAGAAGAGAATATCTTCACAGTGGACAGGAGTCCTGGCAGGCAATTATGCCCTACTCCAGACTTCTGCAAGGATCAGGTTTCAGGTTGCAAAGAAAACCAATGCCCCAGGCCTAGATATTTATCAATGTCAGGCCCAGATCTCCAATTAAATGGAAATCACTTTTAAGGCTTCCTGGATGAAGATCTGGCTACCAATGGAGTTGGGGGGAGGAGGAGAGTGATTTGCCTCAGTAAAGGCCAGCCAGAAAAGATATGCTCTCTCTCATAAACTCTCTGGAGTCTGAGAGGCCAGGGATCAAAGGGGACAAAATTTCAGAGATTTAATTTTACAGATCACAAGGAGACAGTGTTTTGTTGTTGTTTTTTTTTTTTTTAACAGAGTTTACCCACGTCAGCTCCAGCCTCTTACCTTTATCCTACATGTATTTCTGTGCTTCAGATATGTTTCTTGGAAACAACATATTGTAGGATTCTGTTTTTTAATTCATTCCTCTATCTGCTTATATCTTATGGCTAAGTTCATCTCATTCACATTTATAGTTTTAATTGCTAATTCTATATCTCCCTCCATGCTTTTTTTGCTTATTTATTCCCTTGTCTCTCTTACCCTTCACTCTTTCCCTCCTCACAAATGTTTTACTTCTCATCATCACCTCCCTTTTATCATCCCCCCATTCATTTTCCCCATCCTTTTTACTTTCTTATTGTATAAGACAGATTTCTATAACCACTTGAATGTGTATGTTATTCCCATTTTAAGCATATTTTGACAAGGGTAAGGCTTAACTTTACCTACCCACCCCCATTTTCCCTTCCGTCAAAATAGCTTTTCCATGACTCTTTTATGTGAGATAATTTACTCCATTCAATTTCCTCCATCCAATCCTCTTTCTTTCCAGTGTAATTTTCTTTCTCACCCCTTTATTTTCTTTTCTGGGATATCATCCCATTAAAGTCACTTTATATCCACATCCTCTGTCTACATATATTCCTTCTAATTGTGCTTATAGTAATAAAGTTGCTAAGAGTTGTAAATATTATCTTGCCATATAGAAATATAAATTGAATTTCTTATGTTTTTCTTTCTTGTTTCTTTCTATCTTTTTATGTTTTCTTTGAGTATTGTATTTAGAAGTCAATTTTTTTTCCCACTTTGGTCTTTTAACTAGAAATGCTTGAAAATATTCTATTTCCTTAAATATCCATTTTTCTTCTGAAAGACTATGTTCAATTTTGCTAAGTAGGTGACTCTTAGTTGAAATCCTTGGCTTTCTAGTATATCATATTCCAAGCTCTCCAGTTCTTTAATGTGGAAGCTACCAAATCCTGTGTAATTCTGATTGTAGCTCTATAATTTTTGATTTGTTTCTTTTTGGATGCTTGTAATACTTTCTTCTTGATCTGTGAGCTTGGAATTTGGCTATGATTTTTCTGAGAGTTTTCATGTTGAAATCTCTTCCATGTGGTGATTGGCTAATTTTTTTTTCAATTTCCATTTTGCCCTCTGGTTATACTATATCAGGGAAGTTTTCTTTCATAATTTCTTGAAAGATGTTGCCCAACCTTTTTTTTTTTTCCTTAATCATATCTTTCTGGTAGTTTAATAATTTTTATATCATTTCTTCTGAGTCTATTTTTCTAGGTCAGTTGTTTTCCCAATGAGAACTTTTCCATTTTCTTTTCTTCTTCTTCCTCTTCTTCTTATTTTTCTTATTTTACTTTTTTTCATTTTGTTTTTTATCATATCTTAATGTTTCATAGAGTCATTAGTTCCCATTTGTTCAATTCTAATTTTTAAGGAATTATTTTCTTCTGTGAGCTTTTGTGTTTTCTTTTCTATTTTTTAAGGGAATTGTTTGCCTCAGTAAGTTTTAAAATATTTTTTCCCATGCTATTGATTCTTTTTTCATGATTCCCTTGCATTATTCTCATTTCTTTTCTTCTACTTCTGTAATTCTTTTTGAGTCTGAGTCCCCATTAAATTTTTCTTTGAGATTTCACATGTAGCCATTTTAATATTACTGTCCTCTTATAACTTTATACCTTGATCTTCCCTATCACCATAGTAACTTTCTACTATCAAGTTTGTGAGTTTTTTTTTTTTTTTTGAGGGGGGGGTGCTCATTTTTCTGCCTTTTATTATGATTTAGCATTTTTACGTGAGAGTTGGGCTCCAGTCTTTCACTGTTCCAAGTTCTTTATGCTGGAGCTCTGGATCTTACCACTAGCTTTCACTGGGTTTCAGGGCTTAGCTGATTGCATTCTCTGAAGGGTAGGCTTCCCTTCTTGCTTGTTGGGTGGGGCTTCCCTGTTGGCCTCCTCTGGGTATAAGATCTAGCTGTTGGCCTGCTCCAGGGGTGGGGTCTTGTTGCTGGGTTACTATGGTAACATAGTCTTTCTCTACCTATTCTTGGAGGAGGGATCTTATTGCTGTTCTGCAAAGGGGAAAAGAGAGGAAGGGGAAAGGGAGGTCTTGCTTCTGGGTCACTATGGAAACAGGGTCTCTTTGCTGGTAGGCACCAGGGTGGAGTCTCACAGTTGGCCATTTCAGGAGAGGAATTTCTCTACTGGTCATCAGTGGGATTCAGATGTGGGACCACTGGGATCTTTCTGGGCTTTACAGATTGCTCAACTATGGAGGGGCTGCTGGGTTGCAGGAGGATGCTCTCCCTGGTGAATGGCCCCAGGCTTAGAGCCCTGCTGCAGACTTCCTGCTGTGAGGTTGGCTGGCTCGTGCTTTTGGCCCTCATTCCCTTCCTAGCCTACTGATATAGACCTTTTCTGCCAGGCTGGTTGGTTAGTTGCTTCCCTGCTCCTAGTCTGGTTCTGAGGTGGTTGTCTAATTGCTTGGTTAGACTTCAGAGGGTTTCTTCCTCACTTCACCACTTTGGCACTGGAAGTCAGGTGCTTTCTAATTTGCAGGGGGACAACCTGTCCAGGCTAAAAGAAATTTCCCCCCTCCTAGTGAAATGACAAGTTCTATCACTGCTTACCTCATAGCATTCTTTGTTTGGATTGGATAAACTAATGGTCATACAGTTAATGTGGAGGTAATCAATTTCCCTATAGATTATCATGCTGCATAAGTAACACCCAGGTCTGCTGAGCCTCCTAAATTCTTAGAGCCTTTTGTTTTTATCTTCATTAGATTGTGAGCTCCTTGAGGGCATTTCTTTGTGTCCCCACTATTTACTACAGTGTCTAGTAAATAATGGGCATTTCATCAATATTTATTGACTGATTGACTTCTCTGATGCATTTTAATTTTTTTTTTACATTCTATTCTATTTTATGTATATGGATTTTCTCTCCTGCTGGATGGTAAGCTCCTCAAGGGAAGGAACCTGTCATTTACTTTTGTGTTTACCCTGGAGTTTCTACACAATGCATTGTAAGCACTAAGTATTCATTAAAATATTTGTCCAAAAAATAAATGAACAAATTCACAGTCATGATGTTATCACTCCATTTTCCCACAAGTGATGGGGGCAAAGAGACAATAAAATTAGTGCATTGTGAAGACAAAATGAGATAGGACTTGTAAACCTCAAAGCACTGTATAAAGACTAGCTGTTATTACTAACAATATTATTATGGTTATGAAGGTTATTGTTGTTACTGTTACTAGAACTCAATAATCTGGATTTCTTTGGACCTCAGCTCTCAGGGAAAGAGAGAATAAACAGTGATGCTGAGGGTGGTGATTTAATAAATGGAGTTAAATGACTTTGGGGTTAAGGGGATGGGGGAAGGGTGAAAACAGCCTACTATATCGGATCCTGCCTCTATTGCCAAAGCTGCCTGAGCCGCCAGGCACCTGACAATCACTCTCTCCCCCTCCATAATATAGATAATCTCTACCCACAACAATTGAAGAGTCAAACAGTCACTGCAGCTGGGAGACTGAATTATAGGCTGTGGACAGATGACAGAGATGGCTCAATACCCCATACAAGGGAGGAGGGAGGAAAGGATAAAGATGGCAGCTTCATCTCTGCACCCTCCTGAGTACTTCTGTTCAAGCATAGCCGATTCTCTGGCTGCTGCTGACTCTGGGTAACCAGTTCTCCTCATCATTCCATTCCCCACAGCAACTGCTCTGACCTCTCTATCCTCTCCCAATCTTTTCATCCTCATGTCTAGAAATATATTCTGCCTTTTCTCTTCAAATAAGGGTTTGATGAACTCCTCCCTCCTCACTGCGTCTGCCAGCATTGTGACTTGCCTCCAACAATAATCACATCTTTTTTTCACCCAATACCTCCCCTCTTCCTAAAGCCAAAAGCACTCAACAGACACAATCCATCTGGGGAGCTGGAAAAATCCAAGCCATTTCACAGAGGAAAGGAATAAATAGATGAGTGGGGATAGAACCCAGGCATCCTGAATTCTAGACCCAATCATGCAGTTATCATTAACTTTAGTTTCTCTTTCTCTCAAGACTCTGAGCAATAGCCCAAGTTCTGACTAAGGCTGCTCCCAGTTAAGGAGAAGCAATCTGAGAGTTTCCAAGTGTCAGTGTCTGCCCTGCTGACTGGCTCACGTGGACTATACAGTGGTTTTTTCCTTTATTCATATTTGTCAGCCCCATTAAAAAAAGTTCCAGGAACATGCCCGACTCATCTCAGGCTCTGTGAAGAACTGTCTTTATATCAACAAGGTTCCAAAGGATGCAGTCCATAAAATTCCATCCAGTATTAGCAGAGGACTTAAATCTCCTCATTGTTTCTCTAGTCAATTTTCCCATTTCACCTTCTTCAATGAACCCCTGGTTTTTCCTTCCTTCCTTCTTATTCACCTTGTTCACTTAGCCAGTAGCATCTGATCTTGAACTCCATTAGGATAGTGACTAGGTAAGAATGTCTATGTCTGTAAGCGGGTTGTTGTCCTTTGTTCTCAAAGAGGACCAAAACGATACCAGTTTGGTGAGGTAAAGGTACAGTGTGTCAGACTGTGGCTGATCATACCAAGATGAGCTTGGAAAGCTCTACCGCAGGTCAGGCACAAATAATCCATATCAATATTTGGAGTGGAGATGTCTCTAAATTGGTGCATCCCATGTTCTTTTGTCATGTCTGTCACTGAGGAATATGTGTATACAGGTACCAGAACAGTGAAAGCTAGGGAGAATTGTAAAAAGCAAATTCTGCAAGAGAGTTTAGACATTATCTACATCAGGGGTTCTTACTCTTTTTTGGGTCAAGGTCTCATTTGGCAATTGGAAGAATATTATGAATCACTCTTCTCAAAATAATGTTTTTCAATAGTTGAATTAAATGCTAAATTTCATTTATAAGTTAATGAAAATAAAAGTGCTACTTTACTCATCCAAGTTCTCCCCCTGAAAACTATCCACGAATAAGATAGTATTTGTCTCTCTAGTATAGGTACCATATAGATATTAATATGGGGGTAAGGATGGAGAAGAGGGTGATAAACCCCTATTGCTCTCTCCATAATTACTGAGACCAGATAAATAATTACATTCCTAGAATCTCACTGAAAAATAAAGAATGAAAAAAATTTTTAAAAAAGAAAGAAACTAAAGCTAACTTCTCCCAACTTGTAATCTGTGAGGATGACCTTTTTGCATTTTTCCCAGGTGGAGGGTAGTGAAGGGAGTAGCTGTAGTCTATACCCTAATATAAAGAGATATGCCCTTCATATTAGTTGAGAGACATACTGTCAAATTTTAAGAAACTGTTCTTATCTTGAGCAGAGGATCAAGGCTTCTAAACAACACACAACATATATCTAAAGTCATTGAATTGATCAAGAAATGGGAGCTGGATGTGGTGCTATGGGAAGCATTATAAAAGGGCTAAATGCAGCTAAATGATGTTGGACAATTTCCATCAGCATTATTCCTATACCCATGATTTCATACCCATGTACACAAAATTATTCATAACAGTTCTTTTTGTGGTGGCAAAGAACTAGAAATTGATAGAGTGCTCATCGATTAGGAAAAGGTAGAACAAGTTATGTATATATATGTGATAGAGTGCTTATTTTTGTCCTTTTGAAGAGGATCAATGACATAGGCAATTTCTTTCTTTTTTTTTAATTAAAGCTTTTTAATTTCAAAACATATGCATGGATATTTTTTAGCACTGACCCTTGCAAAACCTCGTGTTCCAAATTTCTCCCCCTCCCCCTTACCTCCTTCCCCAGATTGCAAGTAATTCAATATATGTTAAATATGTTAAAATATATGTTAAATCCAATATATGTATACATATTTATACAATTATCTTGCTGCACAAAAAAAATCAGATCAAAAAGGGAAAAAATGAAAAAGAAAACAAGATGCAAGCGAACAACAACAAAAAGAGTGAAAATGTTATGTTGTGATCACCACTCAGTTCCCACAGACCTCTCTCTGGATGCAGATGGCTCTCTTTATCACAAAATCATTGGAACTGGCCTGAATCATTTCATTTTTGGAAAGAATCATGTCCATCAGAATTGACCATCATATAATCTTGTTGTTGACATGTATAAAGATACTCTGGTTCTACTCACTTTATGTAAGTCTCTCCAGGCCTCTCTGAAATCATCCTATTGGTCGTTTCTTTTCTGTAACATTCCATAAATATTCCATAAATTTCTATAATATTCCATAAAATTTATATACCATAATTTATTCAGCCATTCTCCAACTGATGGGCATCCACTCAGTGGCCAGTTTCTTGCCACTACATAAAGGGCTGATGATGGATAATGTCTTGACCTGTGAATTTAAGTGAAGCAGAATTACACAAAGTCATCAGCCTCATTCTTTGCTCCTGAATCACCACAGTCTAGGGGCAGGACAAAAGTCAGGACGGCTGGCAATGTCTCAGGAAGCAGTGGATGACCTTGCTGTTTTTGGTATTTGACCAAACTCTAAATGCTTTTGAGCTCCCACTTTAGCTAATCTTCATGGCCATTGGAACGAATTGTTCTCATCCACCATTCTGCTAGGGGAAGTCTTTTACATGCTTGTGGTACACATCCTTCTAACTCACTGATGAGTTTGAGGCCCAGTTTAGCTTACCTGCCAAGACAGGTTTCCCAGAGTGTTGCCTCTGTGCAGGCTATGCTACAGCTTCTTGGAGACACAGGTGAGAGTTGAGTGAAGTAGACACCAAGAGCAACCCTAAAAAGAGCTTGGCAAGCCCTCACACTGGAAGCGCTAGTCCTCCCTGAATACCCTTACATGATACAATATAATTGCACTGTAAGGAATGGTTTGAAAGTGGTAGTTTACAGAGAAACCTGAGAAAATGTGTATAAACTGATGCTAAGTAGAGTAAATAGAACCAAGAGATCAATTTATAGAATAACAAAAAAAAAATTTAAACAACTCTGGCAGACTTGAGAACTCTGATCTGTGCAGTGACTGTAACAATACCAGAAGATTCGTGATGAAAAATGCTGCCCACCTCTAGATATAAAAGTATAGCGATATAAATAGATAGCTATAGATATAAACCCAGAATGCAAATTAAGGTATTTATGGTAGACATGATCACTTTGGGGAATTGCTTTACCTGGATATATGGGTTTTATTTTTTTACTTTCTCAATAAGTAGAGGCAGGAGAGAGAATTTGCAGCTAAAAATAAATAGAATTTTTTAAAAAAAAGATAAGAGTATCATGCCTGAAATCAGGAAGATCTGAATTCAAGAAAGTACAGACATTTCATTGTCTGAGCAACTAGACAACTAGACAAGCCATTTAGATTTCTCTATGCCTTAATTTACTAATTTCTAAGATGGCATCTATATCCCAGGGTTGTTGTGAGGATCAGATAAGAACATATTTGTAAATTGCAAACCTTAATAGTTATGTTATTATTATTGGTGTTGTTATTGTTATTATTATTTAGAAGAACTTGAGAATTCTTGGCCTTGCCATCTCTTCAGGGGAGAAAGGGGAGAGGATTTCCCTGGACTACTGTTGACTCTGGCAGTGAATATACAAATGTGACTACATTAGCAAATCTGCTAAGTGTTGTATAGCTCTTGGCAGATTCTTCATTTGGGACTAATTAGAGCCGCTTGAAACAGAACTATAGGAAAGCAGGAGGGGTCATTTTGGAAAAGACATATGGAGCACTTCATCTAGCATTCTTTTTCCAGGAGGCTAAACCTCATTCATGTAGAAGAACTCAACCTTCAACAAAACTACAGTGAGTGATTACCAGTGAGGATTTCATCTCAAGGGCCTCTTCCCTTTCTCCCAGTTCTCCTTCACGGTCTTTCTAAGGGCAAGAGGCCCAGCCCTCTTAATTCTTTGATAATATTACTTATAGCACTTTTTTGCATAATTCTCTCTTTGTACTGTGCTTCATTGATAAGTTATACCTACTTACATCTGCATCCATCTCTACATTACCCTTTGGGTGAGTTTCAAATTCTTCATTTTTGTAGTCTATTCCATGACTTGCATCTATATAATAGCTCTGGAAGAACATTGGTATTAAAAAAAGATGAGTTTCTATTTCAAAGAAGGAAGACTGAGGGCAGCTGAGGAACACAGTGAATAGCTGAATAGTGTGCCAGGTCTGGAGTCAGGAAGACTCATCCTCCTGAGTTCAAGTCTGACCTCAGACACTTACTAGCTGTGTGACTCTGGGTAAATCACTTAATTTGGTTTGCCTAAGTTTCTTCAACTGTAAAATGAGCTGGAGAAGGAAATGGCAAACCTTTCCACTATCTCTGCTAAGAAAGCCCCAACTGGGGTTAGTAAAAGTCCATGTATGACTGAATCAACTAAACAACAAAACCGTTGTGTGTATTGTTCTTTTGGTTCTGTTTACTATGATCTGAAAGGTATTGTGTTATAGTAGATAGAAAGCCGATCTCACAATCAGGAAGTTTTATTGGCTTTGGAGGTGGCAGGAGGAGGGTCACAGAGAGCTGAACACAATTGAAAAATGACTGAACCACTAAAGGGATTCTTGGATCCAATTAGAGCTTTCCCCTAATACAGCTTCTTGGCTTCCCTCTCCCTGCCTGTATAATGAGGGTAGAGGAAGCCCATATAATAAATCACACGTGTTTACTCTCTTCCCAGTCTTATGCTAGTTACTGTTGGTAATGCAAAAGACATATAGACATTGCCATAGTTTGCAAATTAAGAAGGGAGTAAAATGGACACTCCTGAAATGGAGCATGATTAAGTGCTAACTTATTAACTTGAGCTATAGTACCACATGATAGGAATTCCAGTATGGTCAGGGAAGGCCTGGAAGGATGGATTGGATTTATATCAGTTGAGAGCTGAAAAAAGGGCATTCCAGGCTAGTGGAACAGCATGAACAAAGGAAGGTGGGAACATGACAGTGTTGGGGATAGTAGTCACTAAAAGGGAAGAAGACAAAGGCTAAATTCAGACTCAGAACCTTCTTGAAGGTTCTTGAAAGAACCTACCAGAACTTGCCCTCTCTTGACCTAGCTTTCAAGAACTCAAGATCATCTCCACTCCCCAATGAGGTCCTAATATAACACTTGAGTGGATGTAGTGAAAACACAAGTGAGGAGGAACAAGTAGGCTGGGGCCAGACCTTTAAAGACAGGGAAGAGAGAAACTTTCAATGTAAGGGGCTACAGCCCTACAGCCTTGGGACCAAAGGCCACATTGGTTCCATTTTCAGCAATCATGCTCACTTTAATACCCAGCCCCTCTCCCTGAGAGTTACTGCTGGCCATTTCCTACTCCCTCACTATTATTAATAATTATTTTTAATTATTAATTAACTGTTAATTAATAATCAACTATTATTTTATTGATTAATTATTATTATTAATAATAACAATAATTCATACTCACATAGTACTTTAAAAAGAGCCTTTCTCACAACAGTCTTGCAGAAGAAGATATGCAAGTCATGTTATCCCTGTTTTGAAGATGAAGAAACAGTTTTGATTCAGAAGTTATATGACTTAGCCAGAGTTCCAAACTATTAAGTGTTGGAGTTGGTACTTCAAATTGCTTTCTGACTTGTAGGCACTGACAGATACAAAAACTTTAATTTTTTTTCTTTCATTTTTTTATTAAAGCTTTTTATTTTCAAAACATATATACGGATAATTTTTCAACATTGACCCTTGCATAGCTTTGTGTTCCAAATTTTCCCCTCCTTCCCCCCACGCCCTCCCCTACATGGCAAGCAATCCAATATATGATACAAAAACTTTAGCTAAGAGATGATTCCCTAATTTCAAGGAATTTACAGTTTTGTCAAATCCAGTGTATTTTTTTTTGTATTTTTTTTTTTTAACAATTCCATGTTGACTCAAGACAAACAAACACAATCAAATATATATCCATCTACTTTCAAGTGTCAGTGTGGTCATATACTTTGCTCCCCTTTTTCACACCTCAGCATATTAGAAAATGAGTCAGAACTTTGGCATGCCAAGTGTTACTAATCCTGATCATTGGCAACAGTTTAGCCTCCTGACTCACCTTAATTTAATGTACACATGTAACAAACCTTCAATTTTTGATATTAAGTCATTTTTTGATTTTGTCCAACTCTTTGTTACCTTTTTGGGGGTCTTCTTGGCAGAGAAACTAATAGTTTTGCCATTTTCTTCCTAAGCTTATTTTATAGATAGGAAACACAAACAGGATTAAGTGACTTGCCCAGAGTCACACAGCTAATAAGTGTCTGAGATAAGATTTGAACTCAGAAAGATGAATCTTTTTGACTCCAGACCAGGGACTCTATCCACTATACCATCTAGCCACCTTACTTGACAAATAGTAGTTGCTTAATAAATTCTTGTTGATGGATTAGTTGACTTAATTATTTAATTTGCAGAGCTAAATTAATTTTTTATATTTTATGTAATATATAATATAAATTAATAATTTATTAACATTTAAATAATTATTTAGAGCTGAAAGTGATCTGAGATATAACCTAGACATGACTACTATAGAAAGTAGACAAGATCCCCATCGATTTTGCCATTCTTCCCAATAAGGTTAAGGAGCATGATGTAGTCTAAGACAACTGGAGTCAGCGGTCCTGAATTTCATTCCTAACTTTATTATTAACAATAGCAACATTCACAGAGGGCTTTGAGGTTTGTAAAGTGCTTTGCTCATAACAACCCTACGAAGTAAACAGTACAAATATTACCCCATTTTACAGAGGAGGAATGACTCAGAAAAACTAAATAATTTGTCCCAAGTGACATAAACTTGGGTTTGGTTCCAAGTCCTGCAGTCTTTTCACTACATAATAGTGCCTTTTTAACAAGGTTTATGGTCTTAAGAAAGTTGGTGAATCTCTTTCATTTTCTTTATATTTTCTGTTCTGTAAAAATGACAGGTCTGCACTATATGGTTTATAAGGTCTTTTTTGACCTCTGAAGTTCTGGCTCTAAGTACTGAAAAGTCTGCTTGAGGACAGTTGCTTATAGAATCTACTCTAGAAACCTATGTATACGCATTAGATTCCTGTATCCTGGAATGAGTTGGGCATTGCTTCCATAAAGGCAAAGGGATAGATATGATCATTTTCCCCATGGACAGTATTTTATTTTTCCAATTACATGTAAATATTTACCATTAACTTTTAACATTTAAAAAAAATAAAATCTTGATTTCAAATGTTCTCCCCCCTTCCTAAGGCAGTAAGCAATTTGATATGTTATAATATATGTGCAATCACAGCAAACCTATTTTCATATTAGTAATGTTGTGAAAGAAGAAACAGTTAGCAAAAAAATTACAATTTGCAAAAGCAAAAACCCATGAAAAAAATAAAGTGAAAATAGTATGCTTCAATCTACATTCAGACTCCATCAGCTAAATGTAGATAACATTTTTCATCAAGAGTTAAAGCAGGTTCTGTGAACTTTTTTTTAATACTTTGCCAACTGTATTTTAACATAATTGGTTTCCTTTGTAATCCTAGAACTTTATTTTATACATTAAAAATATTATTCCTGAGAAGGAGTCTATAATCTTTACCAGTTTTCCAAAGGAATCCACAATACAAACAAGGTTAAGAATTCCTGTTCTAATGGTTCTTTTTTGTCCTATATAAGGGGAATTTAGTGATTGTTATCCAAATAGTTGCTGTTGATTTGGAAAAATAATACAAAAGCTTAGACTCTATGATATTCTAGAAGTAATGAAATTGCTTCCACCTCCAGTGAAAAAGTTTCAGTGGGAGTGATAGAGAGGCTCAGGAAGTTGATGTTTAGACTCCTAAAGACTGGAGACGCCATGTCGCAATAATGGACACATCAATGTGAGTGCCATCGTCTTCCCACAGATTTCAATTATTAACATTACAGATATATAAGATGATACTCACTAAGGGACTAGTAGATATAGATGAGACCATGGCCACCTGATATTTTAACTAGAAATCCATCATTATCCTCCCCCTTCATTTGTTGGAGAGATAAACCCAGAATGGGATACAGATGTGGGCTCAGGAGGCAGAAACTATAGAATAGCCTTGGCATCCCTTGGGACCATCCAAGCATGTGCCCCTACCATGAAGCCCCACTGCCTCCTTCTGGTGATAACAAGATTGACATCTCTTCCCATCCCCAGCTTGGACTTCAGAGCTCTGAGTCCCAAAGCATCTCATCTCTCTGGATTATGAGAGTCCAGGGAGGCCAAATGTTCCCAGAAATGCAATTACTAAACTGCCTGCCATATAGTCAGCTAAATTCCATTATGTCATTGTGCAGTAAGGCAAACTTTCTATATTTAGGGCTAGAGGTGGGGAAATCACTAGAATTCTACTGAAAAGAAAGTGGGACTTCATATCCTGCTGAGAGGTACAGACCCATCTCAGGGACAGGACCAGTCTCAGATACTTGTATTCTCTTTTATTCCCCCTGTGTGCCCAACTAGTGATTCATTTTAGAAAATCTATATAAGAGATAATAACATAATATGGAGGCCCAGCCTCTTAGCCAAATTGCCAGGAGCAATTTATTAATAATTCCTCTTATTTTTACATAGTTTTTCATTTACAAAAAGTGTTTCCACACTCATATTTATGTCTAATAGTAGCTGTCTTTAGGGAGAAGGGAAAAGGAAAGAAAAAAAAAGAAATTTACATGATAATATTATTATATATTTAAAAGAAATAGCAAATTATACATAATAGAGTTGCAGTTTCATGTGCAATCATCTTATTATACTTTATTATGAAAATCCTTGTTTTATTCCATAAATTAAAAAGAAATTTAAAAAGAAATTTATACTGCTTATTCAATGTTTTTAAATAAAAAGTAAATGCAAAAATATGAGGTATCCATTAAAATGAATGCTTCTCATTGATAAATAATTGCTCAATAATAACCAAAAAATGTAAAAGGGAGAGGGGAAGGGGTTATTTCAGTCATACCTAATAATAAATATGATTCAGAAGGATTCATGTACAAGTATTATAAAAAAAATCGTCAATGTCTATATGACCAATCATACAATGAGAGTGAAGAATAATAAAGAGCCTGAGTTCTGGAATGATACATAAATAATCATTACATTTTAAATTCTTTTTTAAAAAGTAGTTTTTATTGAACCATTTTGGGTTGTTTGTGGTGTTTTCTTGCCTCATATAAATTTTCCCAGTATCCCTTCCCTTCCATTCTCAGAGAATCATTCTGTATAACAAATTATATTTTTAAAGACAAAAAAAAAAAAAGAAAAAGAAAATAAAGAGGAAATAAACAGCATAACTGATCAATGCATTGAAAAACTCTAAAAATATGGAGAAAACTTGTAGACTGTATTCAAAATGCTTAAGAAGTTTTATTGATGCCTTTTAAAAAATAAGTCATTTCTGTACATATCCTACCCCCTTAAAATTGAACTTTTCCTTAGAAACAAAGGACAACAGTGTAACAAAAAAGAGTCATCACTTGATCACATATACAAGATTCTATCTTAGTAGTCCTGTACCTCTCTGCTGAGAAGAGAAAGGAATATCATGACAGCTTCCATTTGTGTAATGATTTAACGTTAGTAAAGTGCTTTATAAACACTACCTCCTTTGAATTCATCTTCCCTTTCCTGATCATCTCATTTACAATGTGGTAGGCATTGTGTTTGAGCAGCTAAGCAGCACCATAATGGATGGAACATGAAGTCTGCAGTCAGAAAAATTCATCTTCTTGAGTTCAAATCTAGCCTCAGACATTTACTAGCTGTGGGACCCTGAGCAAATCACTTAACCTTGTTTGCCTCAGTTTCATCATCTGTACCATGATCTGTTTAGTTGATTGACTGTTCTTACTACTCAAAAAGGACCATGATTTCAGGGAGGTGATGCTATGACATGCATGCGAGTTTTATTTAATTGAGGGAGGGCTGTGCAAGATCACCTACCTCACTTTCTCTTCTGACCATCTGGATATAAGAGGCAATGTGGTGTATTAGATAGAAAATCACTCTCAGAATCAGGAAGTAATGTTTTGGTTTTGGAGGTAGCGTGGGTCAAGTTTTCCCTTCTGACATATGGTGTCTGTATGAGCTTTAACAAATCACTTCATTCCTCAAAGTCTCTGGAAGTTTTTGGTACAGCAGAAAGAACACTGTCTCTAGAGTCAAAGGACCTGGATTCATTTCTTACCTGGGATATTTATCACCTAAATGACCTTGCCCAAGGTCATTATCATCCATAGTTCTGAGTTTCCTAATATATGCAATGAGGGGGTTGAACTAAACATCCTCTGAGGTCCCTTCCAGGCTGATATTCGTGAGCAATAGAACAGTTTTCATTTCCATCAGTAGAAAGAGTTTCTTCATTATGGGTTTCCTGTTTATATGGAATTACAGATGCTGAATTAAAAAAAAAACCCAAAACCAAAACAAAAAAAACCCACCAAGTATTGCTTCATGCATCTCTTCTTTATTGAATTCCTCATACTTAATTTTCCTTGCTACGTGGAATATCATTACATTCATAGACATAGTTTATTCTCCAACTAATGGGCATCTGTTTTGTTTCTAATCTTTTGCTACCACAAAAAAAGCATATGTGAAATATTAAATACCACCAATGACAACTCTGAGGAAGGCCTCCAGAGTGTTGGATAGATAGATTGTATATGAAGGATTTACAGTGGAATATGGGTAAGAATTTATAAAAACAAATACATGGATTGGTATCCAGATACAGAGTTACAGGGAGTACCCACATTTAATTTTAACTCAGTTCAACAAGTATTACTTGTTTGTCTACTACGTGCACAGTGCTGTGCTACACTCTAGGAATACAAAGATGAATAACAACATAGGCCTTGACCTCAAGGAGATTATAGTCTATAAAAGGTGAGATAATATATTCACATATAAGGTAGGAGGCAACAACATAAGCAAAGGAAAGATCCAAACAAAATACTCCGGGAAAATTTGAGGAGGGAAAGAATATTTTCAGCTTTTTGTCATTGTCATTTCAGTCTCTTTGTGATCCTATTTGGGGTTTTCTTGGCAAAGATACTGAAGTGGTTTGCTATTTCCTTCTCCAGCTTATTTTACAGATGAGGAAATTGGATTAAGTGACTTGCTCAGGGTCCTATGGCTAGTAAGTGTTTGAGGCCAGATTTGAACTCAGGAAGATGAGTCTTCCTGACTCCAGACCCAACATTCTATATACTACAAATTTTTAAGCATCTATTATGCACCTACTACTATGTACTATGTACTATTCTAGGCACCTAGAATACAAAAACAACAGTGAAAAAGTTCCTGCCATTAAAAAACATCTTATTGGGAGAAAACAATAGATAGTTAAGTAGGTAGGTAGGTAGATAGATAGATATAGACAGACAGATAGATGAGATAGTTAAAATAGATGGATAAAGAGATAGAGATGGACAGGTGAGAAAGAAATGGAAACAGATGAGATAGGTAGATGGCTAGAGAGTCAATGCAGCAAATATGTGTGTATTTATATTATATATACACACACACATACACACACACATATATATGTAAATACAAACTAATTTTTATGGAAATCAAAGCATTGGAACTAGGATAATCAACAAGGACACTGCATATAGGAGATGGCACTTGAATAAAACAAGACACTTCAAGAGATGTAGGGGAAGAGGGAGTGTATTCCAGGTACTCAGGATCACCTATGCAAAGTAATAGAAGTAGGATATAGCATATTTTATGTAGAAAACAGCAAGTAAACAAATCTGGCTTAAATGTAGGGGAATACTGTCAAATAAGTCTGGAAATATAGGTAGAAACAAGATTTTTGAAGGACTTTATTTATTTATTTTTTTAATAATTATAACTTTTTATTGACAGAACCCATGTCAGGATAATTTTTTTACAACATTATCCCTTGCACTCACTTCTGTTCTGACTTTTCCCTTCCCTCTCTTCACCTCCTCCCCCAGATGGCAAGCAGTCCTATACAAGTTAAATATGTCACAATATATCCTAAATACAATATATGTGTGCAGAAACGAACAGTTCACTTGTTGCACCGCAAGAATTAGATTCAGAAGGTAAAAATAACCCAGGAAGAAAAACAAAAATGCAAACAGTTTACATTCATTTCCCAGTGTTCTTTCTTTGGGTGTAGCTGCTTCTGTCCATCCTTGATCAATTGAAACTGAGTTAGATCTTCTCTTTGTCGAAGAAATCCACTTCCATCAGAATACATCCTCATACAGTATTGTTGTTGAAGTATATAATGATCTCCTGGTTCTGCTCATTTCTCTTAGCATCAGTTCATGTAATTCTCTCCAGGCCTCTCTGTATTCATCCTGTTGGTCATTTCTTACAGAACAATAATATTTCATAACATTCATATACCACAATTTACTCAACCATTCTCCAATTGATGGTCACCCATTCATTTTCCAGCTTCTAGCCACTACAAAAAGGGCTGCCACAAACATTCATGCACATACAGGTCCCTTTCCCTTCTTTAGTATCTCTTTGGGGTATAAGCCCAGCAGTAGAACTGCTGGGTCAAAGGGTCTGCACAGTTTGATAAGTTTTTGGGCATAATTCCAGATTGCTCTCCAGAATGGCTGGATGTGTTCACAATTCCACCAACAATGCTTCAGTGTCCCAGTTTTCCCGCATACCCTCCAACACTCATCATTATTTTTTCCTGTCATCTTAGCCAATATGACAGGTGTGTAGTGGTATCTCAGAATTGTCTTAATTTGCATTTCTCTGATCAATAGTGATTTGGAACACTCCTTCATATGGAAGGACTTTAAATGTCAAACAGTAAAACTGTATTTTATCCTGGTCATTGAACCTATTGGAATAAGGGTGGTACTTGGCAAGACTTATACCTTATGTATATCAGTATGATAGCTATGCAGACAAAAGACTGGAAAGGGAATAAAGGAGATGCTGGTAGATTAATTAAAAGATGATTGTAGAATTCTAGGCAATAGGTGATGAGGGCCTGATCAAGGATGTTGACAGAAAAGAGGAAACGAGGTGACTAATGCAAGAGATATTGTGGAAGTAGACTCAACAGAACAGTGACTGATTGGACAACAGGGAGAGAACATATAAGTCGGAAGTCCCACACTTGAGTGACCACAGAAAGAAGGAAAATAGAAAGAAAAGATAGGTTTAGGGGAAAAATGAGTTCTGTTTTAGTCATGTAAACATCCAATGGTTAGTTCAACAAGTGAATCTATAGCTCAGTAAAGAGAATAGGACTGAATATGTAAATCTGGAAATCATTTACAGAGGTCAGTTGTTTAATTCATGAGGATGTGATGAGATTCCTAAGAGAGTATATATAGAAAGCCCAGGTCAAAATTCTAGGATATATTTATACTTGTCATTCTGTAATGTCAGAGAAAGTGAGGCAAGATAGAGATTAGAAAGAATTTAGTAATTTATTTAATGGAAGAGGTTTACTGGGACCAAACGGATCCATGGTTTGGTCTCAGGGCTGAATGAGACTATCGTCTCCAAGAATCCAGCAAACAATAAGAGTTCTCAATGACTTATATACACATGATTCAGACTCAGGGAGGTAGATTGAGGCAGGGGCAGAGTCAGGGTACCTAGAGTGGG
Source organism: Sarcophilus harrisii (assembly GCF_902635505.1). Lineage (NCBI taxonomy): Eukaryota > Metazoa > Chordata > Mammalia > Dasyuromorphia > Dasyuridae > Sarcophilus > Sarcophilus harrisii. The sequence continues at coordinate 490,827,030 of NC_045428.1, forward strand.
GAACAGGACTCTGACAATCCAGTTCTGACAGGGCATGGGGGATGGGATGACCTAATGGGGGGAGGAAGCCTGGAGATGGGGAAAGGCATCTTGATAAGATGGTATCTGACATTTCTATAGCTTGGAATGGGGAGAGGCATTCTGATATTCTAAAACATAAGATCTTTTATCCTTATCAAATATTCAGATAAAGAGGGAGGGGAGGTTTTGCAGGACTGAGCTTTGAGCTGATTATTATAAACTGAAGCAGAGAAACTGAGTCAGAACTAGGTCAGGATAATTAGGGAGACTGAGAACTGTGGCATAACATTCCACATACACACACTCTCTCTCTTTCTCTCTCTCTCTCTCTCTCTTCTGAATATTCAAATCATTGAATTACCCTCCTCTAGAAGGTCTTAGCACCATAATTTTGATCAACCTGTCTGTAAAGCAAATAAACCAAATTAAAAGTAAAAAAAAAAAAAAAATGCAAGGACTTATGGCAAAGACCAGTCTCTCCCTGGTAACCCCAGACATATTAGCATCAAACAGTATTCCTCATTTAGGGAGACACACAGGCCTCCCTGTTGCAGAAATAGCAAGTCATCTGCAATTGGGGAACATCTTAGCCAGAGAATCCAGTTTGAGATGGACAGTTCACTGTGAGTTGTCTGTGGTCATTTGTGCATTTAACTCAGCCTCTGCTGAGTAATAGTGTTCAAGACAGTCCTGCTGCCCATCCTAAGAGGGCACCCCAAGTCTGTCAGGGAGTCCAAAGTGGGAAAAAGTGGAGCCTGGAGTAGCTCCACATGTCCCCTCTCTATAGAAGGAGCTGCTACTAGGAAACAGATTTCTGAGTAAATTATAAAGTTAGATCAAGGCAAGCAATCCCGAACTATTATATCAATATCGCAAGGTCATTTTAAGTATGCTGAAATGCTAATTAAGGAACGGGGGTAATAGGACTGGAGAAACAGATCAGAGAGAGACTGCCAGTCCCAGGACAGGTATCTGATTTCTGGTTGTTTCTAAAAAATAATCCCCAAAACTAAGTCTGTCAGGACAATTCCAGCAGAATATGGGATTTCAAAGTTAAAACATAACTAGCAAATCAAGTCCAGTAAATTTTAAGCAAGGAGTAAAAACAAAAAGGATATTTAAATAATTTCTAATTCAATCTGAACTAATGAAATAGGGGGCAGGGCAGAAGTGCCTAAGAAAAATACATCAGTTTTTCCCAATTTCCTGACCAGTTTCAACCAGTTTCCTTCCTCCCTTTTTTTACACAGAAAAGAAATTATCAAATGACCATTTTATATATAAATCCCAAGAGTGAATCAAAATTCCTATATATAACAGACTAGTACAGTAAGTTTCCTAAAAATCCCTCAAACATAAAGCAATAGTTATAGTTTTAACAAATCCATCCCGAATTTTAAACACACATAGATGTTTAGATGACCCAGTCAGAGTTCCTAAATTCCCCATATCAGTCCATCAGGGATAAGGGATGAAGCTTCATTCAAAACTGTTTCAGGCTGGGCACTGGCAGGAGACTCTCAGTCCATGCAGAGGATACATGTGGTGTGGCCTGGTGTGCTGACAATCAAAACTGATCTAGGTCCCAGAAGCAAGTCAATACTTGTAATTTGCCCAAAACCTAGAACAAAAAACACAAATCTAACAAGTGTTAGAACAGACTGATACAAAATGTGAAGAGGCCAGTATGGATTGGCCAGCAACTTCCCAATAGATAAAACAGCAGTTAGACATTTGTTCTCTCATTATTTAGAAACCTTTAAAAACCTGAATATCCACAGACACAAATATTCAGTAACAGATAGATGAACAGGATAAATACACATTTGCCAAGTATTCAGGATGTAATGATGACATATAACCAGGTTGGAAACAGCAAGGTATAACATATAACCAGATTAGAAATAGCAAGGTATGACATACAGTAAGAATTTGTCTCAGTAAGTTCACTTCTCTCATATCTAAGTAGATGTTCCCATAAGTGAACATTATACATACAAATCAGTTTGCTTTTAAAAATGCCCAATACATAGACAAACATTCCAAATTACATATTGTCCATAACAGAAACATTTTCAAAAGGACAAAAAAATATTGTTTTCAGAGACTCTTCAAATGACTTTAGAATATCCTATGACAGAACATTCTAATAACACATAAAAGAATCCAAGAGGTACTTAAAAATATTAAACTTTTAGAAATATCATAGCCTCATTTTGATAACAATAATAAATTGGTTTCAGGAAATTCACAAGTTATCTTTCATATTTAACAGAAACATTTTCAAAAGGACAAGGAAAAACTATTGCTTTCAGAAGCCCTTTAAATGATGGGCATAACCTCAGGATACAATCAATTAAACTTATACAGAATACCCAATTCTACAGAAAAGAATCTAAAAGATTTTTTAAAATATCCTTTAGAAACAGTCTTACCAAATTATAGATCAATTAACTTAAAAACAGGGCTATTTCTTGAAATCTCTGAACACCCTTAGTATGGGGGGGGGGGGGGAATTCCGCGTGGCCGCCCTTCCCCACATTCCACCTCCCAAGAGGCAGAGGGGAGGGAAGGTGAGCTAACCTTCACCCCAGGCTAACTATGCAGTCTGTAGCTGTAGTAGCAGAGAGCAGTGGGGGTGAATTTAATCTTCACCTTTGAAGACAAAAGATTCCTACTCCACCCAACCTTTAGTGGGGTAGGGGTGAAAAATATATAGTCCCTTCCCAATGGACTTTCCTAAGCTCCAACTTTGGCCAGTATTGAAGCCTTTAGAAAGGTCTGACCTGTCTTTACCTAGAGGCACGTGACCCCTTTCAGGCAAGTGAATAGAACTTCATTCCAACAAGTTCTTAAGATCTTACATTCAAAGATAACTAAATCTAACCTGCATAGGCAACAGTAAAATCATTTCCACAATTTAAAACTGCCCAAAAGGATACTCAGAACAAATCTGGCATGCAAAGGCAACAGTAAAATTATTTCCAACAAATTCAAAACCATCCTAAAATCCCTAATCAGATGTTTTCTCCAGCCAGAGTTCAAAGCAATTAGCATAAACTCCTTTTGTTCTCCAGAGGCCTTATCTAGAATAGCTCAATCCAAGCCATCTCTGAATTTAAACTACCCGAGTGCCAGTTTTTAAAAGTTTAAAATCACAAGCAAATTTTAACCAATTCCCAAATTTTTTAATTTAGTAGAGCTCTGAACCAAACAAGAGAGTGTTCCCAATAGGACTCTGACAAGACTCTGGGATGAGTCTCCAGAGATGGGATGACATAATAGGGGGAGGCACCTCAGACATGGAAAGAGGCATCTTGATAAGACTGTATCTTACGTTCTGATAGCTTGGGATGGGGAGAGGCATTCTGATATTCTAAAACATAGGATCTTTTATCCTTATCAAGTATTCCGATAAAGAGGGAGGGAAGGTTTTGCAGGACTGAGCTTTGAGCTGATTATTATAGATTGAAGCAGAGAAACTGAGTCAGGACTGGGTCAGGATAATTAGGGAGACTGAATCAGGACAATAAAAGAGAACCGTGGCATAACAATTCTTTGTTCTTCTATGCCCAGAACTTAGCAAAAAGCTTGACACATAGTTGATATATTGATTGCTTGACTGATTAATTGATAGAAAGATAGAAAATAGATGATGATCTAGCAAAGAAGACTTAGGAGAAGTCAAACTGGAGAATCAGGAAAAAGCAATTCATGAAAACCCAGGGGAAAAATAATATCCAGGAAAAAGTGGTAAACAATGGTGTCAAATAAAAGGATGAAGACTGAGAAAAAGACCTTAGAAATTAGCAATAGAGACATCATTGGTATCCCAAAAGCAATTTCAATAGACTGCTGAGACCAGAAGCCTGGTAGCTAGGAATTGAAAGCTGAAAGAGAGGTAAGAAATATAGGCAATGAATATAATGAACTCTTCCTAGGTTTGTAGAATAATCTAGTGCAGGAAAGGATCTAAGAGATCATCTAATTCAACTTCTTCATTTTGAAGGGAAAGAATAGAGGCCAAAAGAGGACTTTCTTTTTGTTTCAAAGAGTTTGCTGGCTGGGATAAAGATCTTTAGCTGCAGAGATGAGAGGCTTCTAGTCGTGGCTTTGAAGGAAACAAGACAGGAGAAGTAGAACAGAAGACTTTTTGCTGATCCCAGGGGAAAGTGTCTGTCTCTCCTAAGGGTTGGCTTTCTACGAGGTTGAAGTTGAAGGAGAATGGTGGCACTTACCCTTTGTTTGAGAAGTCATAATCAAAGATTTCACTTGAATCATAAACTGGAGGCAATGGTTGCTATATGTCAGATTAAGTTCTATCTAGCCAGGTAGTGTCTAGTAGAGCAACAGCCAACAGTGATCAAGAGACCAGTGAGGAAGAACCCTCAAAGGAGTACTCTGATGATATCACGAGGAGACAGTGGTTCTGCAGCATTAGAAGCATGATTTGTACCTTTACATTGGTGCCCTGGCAACATAATTTCCCCTTCTCTACCCTGGACGCACATGTTCTTAATATGTGTCTCTTCAGTGCATATGTTCCCTGTGTATGTCCATACTTCTCTCTGGCCTGTATTTTTATAGGAGAGAGTGATTCAGATTTATGGAGGAAATGTTTTGCTATATTTTTCTCACTGCACCATTTTACTAAACAGTGACCCACAGAATACTTTAAATGTAGTGCTCTCTGAAGAACCTATGTTGACATTGAGAGATGGAAGAGGAGCAGCATTAGGCACTACAATTACTTTTATTAAAATGAAATTTGCTTTTATGTATCTCCTACTCCACTGATTCTTGTTCTCTTCTCTTAGATCAAGCAAAACAAATTTAATCTTTCTTCTACATGATGGTTCTTCAAACACTGGAAGTGAGATACCCACTCCACCCACACCTGGCCTTTTCTTCTCCAGGATTAATAACCATAATTCTTTCCATTGATCATAAGATCATAGAAGGAACCTTAGAAGCCATTTAGTCCAACTCCCTCATTTTATAGATGAAGAAAGTAAAATGTAACTTATTCAAGGTCACACGATCTTTGTACAGCATGATTTCAAGTCCTTTCTACATGCTGGCTGCCTTCTTTTGACTGATTAGGTTGTGAATATCCTTTCTAAAATATGGTAGCAAGAACTAAACACCATTATTTCACATGTAGTCAGACCAGACTGGAGTTAGAGCAAAGCCCGTTATCTCTCTCCCTCTGGCCACCAAGATGGTGTTGGTTTTTTTGGCTGTCTTGTCAAACTGCCCAAACTTTCCCATCCTCAGTCCCTGTTCTAGGTTGACCAGCTAGGTTAATGGCTGCTCACAAGCGCCATTAATTCTTGGCCTTTTGCTTACCTTTTGGTAATTCTAATTCCATTTTCCATCATGACCTACTGACTTGCAGGTCTGACTGAGGCTGCCTGTAAATTTTCTAACTAGAGTGCTATCATCCCAGGAGTGAGAAATAGAAACCTGGGATTAGAGAATGAAATGTGATAGGAATCAAATGAAGGAAAGCTTCATCTTATTAGGATAGGACACACCTAGGAAGCCAGAACATCTTATTCAAAACAGACCAAAGATTTCTCTTGACATTACAGCATATTGGAAGGTCATCAAGCCTGCTGGGAGAAGAGAAGAAAAATGAAATTAATTCTGTCAACAATCAATCAACAAACATTTATTTTATTAATTAATAAAATTTTATTTTCTTCTCCAATCACCTCTCCTCTTAGAAAAAAATATAAAAGAAAAATGAAACACTGCAAGACAAATTCTTACATTGACCAAGTTCAAAAACATGGTCAACACATCTGTTGAGCATTTATTATGTGCCAATGAAACCTTGCTTATAAAGATCTTCCATTCTAATTGGAAAGATAAAAAATGCACAAATACACATAAAGAAAAAATATAAAGCCAGAGTGATTAAATGTCATGAAGTTTGGAAGGGAGGACACTAGTATCTGGGAGATCGACTGGTTTTCAGGTAGTGTTTGAGCTGTGTCCTCAGCCTTGCAATATTCAAGTCTATGACCCTTCCTCAAATTATAGAAATATTATTTATGCCAGATTCTGGCATCTGGGGAGTAGGGGGTGGAGATAGGATAGAGTAAATAAGAGGTACCTAGGGCAAGGATTCAAGAATCAAGAGAATCCTTGGTTGTGTCCAAAGTACTGAAACTCTCCAACAATTTCCTCTTCAGTAAAACAGGGACAGTAAAACAGGTATAAAAACAATTTGGAAAGTTAAAAAGCTCCATACAAATTTTCTCAGTCCTACCCAAGGGGCCTCAGAGTCTGATGATACAGTGACAGGAGAGCTCTGGAGCCAGGTCCCCAGGCTAGGCCAGAGGTGCTATTGTCTCTCCACTTTTCATTATCTAAACTCAATCTCAGCCATCTAAGTGTCTGCCTCTGCTCCCCAGGAGGAGACTCAGCGTCTGCTGGCAGAAGCTAGGAATCAAATTAGCCAGGGCTCTTCCTTCCCCCTTTCCCCATCAGCCAAGGGGAGTTCATCAGGGGCCCCCCTCACTAATTCTTATCTTGTTTAAAAGGGGTGAAAGTGACTCCATGGTTTCATCTGAGGCAATTTACACCACACAACCGCCCAGGGCTCCAATTTCTCCCTATCTGTTGTGCCATCAATCCCATTAATAAGAAATTTCTTTGGGGAAAACTTGATTGCTATACCATCTGAGAGTCACACAAGCAATGAATCTGGGAACAGGGAATAGGAACCCTGCCTGGCTCCTTCTAATCTAGTTACCCAAACAGCCTAATTCTCTAATGTACGGGCAGCAAGGCAGCAATCTACTTACCTCCTCCTAACACAATTGGGGAATGCCATGGGATTCTAGGATTCTCAGCATCACAAAAAAGGGAAGGACCTTGGACCCTAGGGGTGTGAAAACTTCCAATCTCAGCCACTGCTTGCCTAATGTGTCTCTTGCCCGGTTGTCTTCTCTTCCTCTCATTTCCCCCATTCCTTTTCTCCTACGTTTCCCCTACCCTTTCCCCTTCTCCTGCTAAGGTTTCCAGGGTCAGATGCATCTAGTTTTTTTTTTTTTTTTAACTAGCTTCTGGGCCTTGTGGAATTTCTTCATTATATGAGATTGTATAAAATATACAACTTCATTGTGTGAGATGGAGATTACGAAGAAGGCATATAACCTAAGTGAATATGACCCTGAAGATTTGTGGAAAAGGGCTGCTTGGTAGAGGTGATGATGTTAAAGTTGAAGGAACCCTATAATCCAGACAGGGGAAGTGGTTTACACATAATTAGGAAATGGCAATAGTCACTGAATATCAGACCCGAGAGGCCGACTAGTCCAGTGAATCTAGCATCAGCAAGTTTTATGTGGGTAAGCATGTGTATCTTAATGGTTAAAGGCCAATTCCTGGTCAATTCCAACATTAAAAGTTTGTTACATGTAGATTGCAAGGGCATATATAAATTTCACATACATATATGCCTATATGATATATATGTGTGTGTGTGTTTGTATGTATACACACAAAGCTATACATAGTTTTTGAAACATTTCAAAGGACACAATCAAATGGAAAGTGTACAGAAATGCAAATGAGCTGAATTTCAATTTAGTTCGATGCAAGAACTCAGACCTTGAATTTATGGCCAAGGAAGAACTAGAGAACATTATGAAATGAAAAATGGATAATTATGATTACATTAAATTTATTTTTTTATTATTATAGCTTTTTATTGACAGAACATATGCATGGGTAATTTTTCAACACTGACCCTTGCTATCACTTTTGTTCCAACTTTTCCCTTCCTTCCCTCCACCCCCTCCCCTAGATGGCAGGTAGTCTTATACATGTTAAAAATGTTAAGCATATCTTAAATATATGTGTACGTATTTATACAGTTCTCTTGTTGCACAAGAAAAATAGGATTTAGAAAGGTAAAAATAACCTGGGAAGAAGAACAAAAATGCAAGTAGTCTACACTCATTTGCCAATGTTCTTTTGCTGGGTGTAGCTGGTTCTGTTCACTGATCAATTGGAACTGAATTGGATCCTCTCATTGTTGAGGATATCCACTTCCATCAGAATTGATCCTCATATAGTATTGTTGATGAAGTGTATAATGATCTCCTGGTTCTGCTTAACATCGGTTCATGATTACATTAAATTTAAAAAATGTTTGCATGAACAAAACCAATGTAGCCAAGATTAGAAGGGAAGCAGAAAACTGAGGGAAAATTTTACAACCAGAGTTTTAGATAAAGGCCTAATTTCTAAAATGCATAGAGAACCAACTCAAATTCATAAGAATACAAGTTATTCATATTTAACATGTATTGGTCAACCTGCCATCTGGAGGAGGGGTTGGGGGGAAGGAGCGGAAAAATTGGAACAAAAGGTTTGGCAATTGTCAATGCTGTAAAATTACCTATGCATATTAATTGTAAATAAAAAGCTATAAAAAAAAGAATACAAGTTATTAGCCAATTGACAAATGATCAAAGGATATGAACAGTTTTCAGATGAAGAAATTAAAGCCATTTCCAGTCACCTAAAAAATATTCTAAATCACTATTGATTAGAGAAATGCAAAGTAAGACAACTCTGAGGTACTACATACCTCTCAGATTGGCTAAAATGACTGGAAAAGATAATGACAAATGTTGCAGGAAATATGCGAAAACTGAGACACTAATGCAGTGTTGGTGGAGTTGTGAAATGATCCAACCATTCTAAAGAGCAATTAGGAACTATGTCCCAAAGGTTACACAACTATACATATTCTTTAATCCAGTCACTACTGGCTCTGTATCCCAAAGAGATCATAAAAGAGGAAAAAGGATCTACATGTGCAAAAATATTTGTAACAGCCAAGGAACTGAAAATTGAATGGATGCTCATCAGTTGGGGAATGGTATATGAATGTAATGTAATGTTATTGTTATCCAGAAAATCCTGAAAAGATTTACTTGAACTGATACTGAATGAAGTGAGCAGAAGCAAAAGGACATTGTACACAGTAACAAGATATAAGTGAGGATTAACTGTGATTGACTTGGTTCTTCTCAACAATGAGGTGATTCAAGACAATTCCAATAGAATTGGGATTTTCTATCTGCATCCAGAGGGAGAACTATGAAGATTCAATGTGGATTGAAGCATAGTATTTTCACCTTTCTGTTTTTGTTTGGTTGGTTTTTTTTCTTTCTCCTATTTTTTTTTTCAGTTTGATCTGGTGCACAATATGACAAATATGGAAATATGTTTAAAAAAAAAAGAACTTAGATCCTGTTTAGACCAGATCATTTCTACTATGCTATTCAGTTCTTAAGGTCTATTGTTGCCCTGCATATTTTAGATATTTTAATTCATGTTTGCAGAATAGAATTGAATTCTATAGACATTGTCTATGGGTAATACAGGAGAACCTTGCATCCATGTATTATAGTGTAATTAGATTTATACATATGGCAAATGAGGGTGAGGTAGAAGCATGTAGAGTCATTCGGTGCATTGAACATATTGTTTGAATTTTTAATTCCCGACTCTCGAGGAATTTACACAGGAGTAAATGAGAAAATATATGGGAAGTGTTGTGCAAACTTTAAAATGCTATATAAATGCTACTTATTATTATTATTATTTATATCTAGTTCTTCAGGATACACTTATTGGGAAGAGCTACATATGAAATGAAAACTAATAACCATTTTGTTTCTGTAATTAACAGTCATAGTTGGTTTTTCATTTTTCATTTGCTTGTTTTTGTTTTTAACTTAGAAGAAAGGAAGGCTTTCCCTAAATAAGGCGATGTTATAAAAACAGGAGCGGAGCTTTTCTGTTTCCACTGTCCCTTTCAGCATCTGGAAGCCCCAGGAGAATTAGCAGGAAGATAGTAGACCAAGGCAGAGTCCAGGATTACATCTTCCCATCCCTTGGTCCAAGGATTTCCCGGGAGACCGTGCCACCCTTTACTTACAGATTACACGCAGAGAAATATAATGGAAAAGGCGTCAACTTGGAGCCAAGGGTCCCTAGAACGGGCCTCTTCCCTGAAGATAACTGCAGCTTCCTCGCCTTCCTACCTTTCCTACTTCTAGCCCCGCTTTTAATCCGCCTCCCCCACCTCCCGCCCCACTCTACTCCGGGGAAAGAGAAAGAGCCCACAGGCCAGCTGTCTGGGGACTGAGTTCTGAAGCTTCCGTTGCATGACATCAGCCAGGGTGGGCTCCCCTCCCCTCTTCTCTTTCCGTTCCTTCCCTCTCGTCCCCTCCCTTTCTCTTTCCCTCCCTTTCCAGCCCTGAAACCTGATGCACGATTAACCGAGTGCCTTCTCAACCCTGATGGCTGGGAAGCGCAGGGTTGCTGCAACTTGCAGAACCTTGCCTAGAGTTCCTGAGAAGAGAGGAGAGAAGGAGAGTACAAGGCGGTGGGGTTTGGTGGGTAGCGGGGTGGGAAGTGGGCACCCACCGAGGACAGCCAGAGGGTGGGCTTGGGGCACGGTCTAGGGGCGGGCTGGGGGGTAGAGGGCTTGCTCTGAAGGGACACAAAGAGAAAAGACGGCCCAGCAAAACCGCAGCCATGCCATTGTCCCTCCGGCAGGTGCTCCTCGCCCTGCTGCTCCTGATTGTCCTGGGGCCAAGCGAAGGTAAGGGACTTGGGAAAGTTCTGTGGGCCGGCGCGGAGTCGGCTTTTGGAGGGAAACTCTCTGCGCGATGCTCCCGGCACTCACTCCGCCGCTCTCTTATTTTGGAGGCTGTAGCGGGAGCAGGCACTGGGATAAGTCCTCTAGGCTAAAAAGGCTAGTGCATTGCAAAGGTGGGGTGGGGTGAAGAGCGTTTAATACGGAAGCGGAAAAGAAGGATGGCAGGTATAGATGCCCTAGTCGCTGTTCAGGAAAAAGGGGCGGGTTGCGTTGGCAAGAGTGGCAATTTCATTTGGAGGGAGAGAGTCATACTGGCTAACACACATAATCTTTCCGGGGGAAGAGAAGTGCAACTGGGCTTTCCATTCTCGAAACTAAAAAGTTTGGGAAGTTGAAGCTGGGGAGGGGCGTTTTAAATTAAACCAAGGTCCGTGTCTTTCCTATTTAAAATGATTGTTCCCCTTATATGTTCCCCATCCTACCTCGTCCTTCAACTCAGTCTTAGGATTCGGCTAGTTATGTGCCAGCTGAGTAACTGACATGTCAAAAATTATAAATATTATTTTCTTCCCTTCTGTTAGTCGTTTGTAGAAACACTGGGGTGGGGAGAGGGATGAGAAACATGTGGTAAGTGATAATTGTGGTTATTAATCTGATTCTTCGTTTTGCCTTGTAAACTGGAAAGCATTATGTAAATTAGTTATCGTTTTATTATTATTTGATGAGAAAGCAGTTCTCGCTGACATTTGCCTAGAAAAATTGGACTCTACTTAGTTTTTATTTATTATTTTATTTTATTTATTATTTATTTATTTATTTAAGAAAATGGAGTCTTAGTTTCAATTCTCTGTCCCTTTCCACTTTATTCTAAATCAAACTGAAAATCCAACAGGAGCAGATGAAGGAAAAGAATGAACTCTGGGCGTCCCATTTTCCCTCTCCCTACTGTCACTAGACTTCACAAGTTACTTTGTAAAGTAAAATCTGTTGGCGAACACTAGCTAATAATAGTAAGAGGGAAAAGTCAGTTTGGTAAAACTTGATATATCACAGAGGTGTGCCCCTGTGCCCCTCCACATTGGATAAACCCTAAGGTATTATTTCTTTTAAATTTTTAAGGAATTTCCATGTTTTTATGACAACTATAGTTCCCAATAATCTTTCCCTCCTGGAGAGCCATTCCTTATAACAAGAAATTTAGAAAAGAAAGAAAAACTTCAGCAAAACACATCAGCCAAATATAACATTGTATGTAGTATTCCACATCCATGGTCCTCTTCCTCTCCAAAGAGAAGAAGGGACTCCTTCTCAACTCTTCCTGGAGCCACATTTGGTCTTTACAATTTCCTAGCATCCAGTTTCCCTTCTTTTGTTATTCCTATTTACATTATGCTAGTCATTGTCTTCCTAGTTCTGTTTATTTTATTTTGCCAGAGTTCATATATCATCCTACCCTATTCTGTATTCATCATATCCTACAGTGTGGTAATATTCCATTATTTTAATTACATTATCATAAGTTATTTAGCGAATTCCTCGATCGATGATCATATACTTCATTTCTAATTCTTTGCTATTATAAAGAGTGCCACTATAATTACTTCAGAGACTTTTACTTTTAAACCACTTACTTCCTTAAGGTTTATGCCTAACAATAGGAGCAAAGGCTATTAGCATTAGTCACTTTTTTACTGCATAATTCCAGATTAATTTCCAGAATGACTGGACAAATTCACTTGCGCAGCAATAGTTCATTAGTGTACCTCACTCTATAAGAACACCTCCAACATACACTCTTCCCCCCTTTGCCATCTTTATCCAGTTTGCTGGGTGTGAGGTAAAAAACTGAGAATTGTTTTGGTAGGCTAGACACCACACTTATTTATGCTGCAAATGAAAAATCCAAAGGAGATTTCTATGGGCTTGGTTGGGAGTAGGGGTGGAGAAAAACCACCGTCGTGAGACTTGAAGCTGCATTTCTCATATTATTAGTTATGTGGAGAATTATTTCATATAGTAGTTAAACCACTATCCACTATTATAAACTATCGAATTTAATGTTTTGGGGTTTTTGCATATAAGGTTGAAGGTTTAGAAAGTCCTGCCTTCTCTATAACATTCTCTTGGAGCCTGGACACTGGTAACAGTTGTTAGATATGGAAGCACATAATAAAGTCATTCATCCTTGTTAGAATCCCACAAGAAGGCCTCTCTCTATTGCCCAGAAGAGAAATTGAGGCATAGAGAAAAAATTGGGTGCCACAAGGAATTCTGTGTAAACCATGTGAAGACATAAGAATTCAGATTTACAATCAGTTCTTTTGGTCCTTGGAACGATCCATGTTCTTGGTCTTGGGAAACTTTAAAACCAAGACAAACTGAGGCTGCAGTACCATACTTTGTTAGTGTTACTAAAGGAGATAGATATGAGATTGAAGCCAAGACTAGGGACTGGACAGTAGGGAGTACGTAGTGCCAAATTCTTTCAACAACTCCCTGGTAGAACTTTTGTTTTTTTATTGTTTTAGTTAGTCAATAAGCAATTAAGTGCTTACTGTGTGCCAGACACTATGCTAAGCACTGAGGATACAAAGAAAAGCAAAAGATAATCTCTACCTTCGAGAAGTTTATAATCCAAGAAGAGAATAATCTTTATAGAAATTCTTCCCACCTTGATCCCACTATGAATCTGGCCAATGTTTGGGGAATGTGCAACAGAACTGCCTCAGACACTGAAATTTACCTTCCACCTTGACCACATTGTGAAGCAAATAGTCTTTGGGGTCTCTCCCACTGCAACTTTCCCTGTCAGCCCTTACTGCTGCATTCATGCTGTCCCTTAGGTCTCCAAGGTCACCTATGTAGAGCTATTTCCAATTTACTCATCTTGATCAAGATCCTCTGATGTAAAACTTTTTATTCCCTGATTCATTCTCTTTCAAAATTTATATGACTTCTATTATCTTTCTCTTACTGCTCTGATAACAGATTAATGATTTATCCCCTTCATGCAATATATTTGCATTTTATCCAGAGCCTTCTAGAGAGAGAATAATTTGATTCAAAGGAATAATTCTAGTGAATAGAATTTTATGGGAGGAGGATTGGAATTTTGAAGTCAGAAATTATTAAAGCTGTAGTAGATAGGATTGGCAGTGGGTATGTACCATGATAAAGCACTTACGGGGGGTAAGGGTAGAAGTCTACCTTGTGACTGTGTCCTGAACATCTTTCTAGCCAGGAAGAAGCAAGGCACCAAAGCACCCAATAACACCAAGCCAGCTCTGCTGCAACTGTCTGACTATCTCCTGACACACTACAAGAAGAGCGTCCGACCTGTTCGAGACTGGAGGAAGCCAACCACTGTGTCCATTGATGTCATGATCTATGCCATCCTCAATGTGGTAATTATCTAACTCTACCCATCCCCTTAGCATAATCCTGAGTTTAGGGGGTCAACCTTCTGGGATGAGAAGAGGAGTAGGAAGATATGTCAGAAGCACTGGGGCCAGGGGATGGTGGAAAGTAGAAAATAAAACTGAGTCTCTGAGTTAATGTTCATACCAGATAGTTGGATGGTTTTCAGAGGAAGGGCTACAGTGTTGACTAATTGAGAGTCAGTGTAAATGAATATTTTATAATGCTACACAATGAAAGCTACAGTAAGATGGAGTTGAGGTACACTATTATACAATGACAGATGCAAAGATGGATGATGTGCATCCATGCTTGTGTCTGCATGTGTGTAGAGGCAGTATTTTGGCAGGGGAGAGACAGAACAGCTTTCATAAGTCCTGCCCTATTCCTAAAAGACACCAGAAATCATCTCTTTCTACTCAGTCTAGTGAAGGACAGATCTCTTCCAAGCTGTCCCCAGATAGAATGTAGTTGACAAGGGGCAAGGTGTACACTCCCCTGAGATCTGTAACCTTCCACCTCTCCTAGCAGTTGGACACTCTAACCTTGGATCTCTCTAGTAGAATATAGCTCTTTCTCTAGGTTTGTACATGGAGGAAACACCTGTAGACTGTGGTACTTCAGTCCTATCTGAAGTAGGGGGCACTCTGTTAATCTCTGCCTGTTTCTTGTCTCCCCTTTATCTCACAGGATGAAAAGAACCAAGTGTTGACTACTTACATCTGGTACAGGCAGGTGAGCAAACCAGCCCCTCATTCACCCCCCTCCTTGCCTGAGGATGGGGACTCTGTTTCCCAGTGATTTTCCTTTCCTCAAACTTCCTCAAAAGTCCTACATGTTTAGGAAGAGAGAAATACAGGGAGAGAGGAATGCTTTAAACCAGATGTTCATTGGAGCAAGATAATTTCATCCACAAAGTCCTCAAATCCCTGGCTCTTTTTTTTAGTTCAGTCACTCCCTACACATAACACTTTGACTAAATTGGGTGTATGAATATCATTGGATCTTAGTCTACATTGGTGGAATTAGTTGACATTTATCAGTTTCTTCATAGATTCTGAGAAGTCATACTTTCTAGCCAGAGATGTAGTTTTTGTTTAACTAAGGACAAAATGGCAACCAAAATGGCCAAGAAGACTCGTGGAACATTCCTGAGTCACTCCTGAGTATTGTGCAGAAGTAACATGATTCAATGAAAAGGGCACATGGACATGGGCATTTGAAGATCTGTTCCTTAAGAGTTGTATGTCCCTGGGCATGTGAAATCTTTTCAGAATCTGACTCTTCTCATCTGACAAATGTGAAGATTGGACCAGATGATCTCTTATCCAATTATCTAATAATTATCTAATAAGTTTCATTACAGTTCTAAATCCAGTGATTTACAAGATTTTAATTAGGAGAGGCATTAGAGACCATCTAATTTGACTGAGATTCTCCACTATGATATTACCAATTTTCTGATGGATTTAATAGCTAAAATTTCCAAGTTCCAAGTTCCAAGTTATATATGGGTTGGAATGTGTAGTTATATACTTGGTTCTCATCACTGAACAAGTTTTTTGAATGTGTCTTTCAGAGTTTTAGAAGGGACTTCTTTCAACTCATTTTTCCCCTTCCCCTCTGCCCCTAGATATTCTGTACTCAATTTTGACATAAGAATCTTCTGGGCTCTAGAAAGAAGCACACACATACACATACACACATACACACATACACACTGGTAAGGTATTAATTGACTTAATTATTTTTCCCTCCAGGAGCCCACTAAGTGTAAAAAAGATAGTATAGAAAAGACATGAACTATAAGGAAGACTGTTATTTGGCGCAGGAAAAATGTCCCCCAAGAAGAGGTTGACTACAAAGCTTTTAGTCTTGAGCTTCTCTCCCTCTGGGAAACCAAGACTATGTTTACAGCGACCAATGACTCACATTTACGTCCATAGAGATACTTGTCTATCCTAGATGACAGACTGAGTTATTTACTAGAAACATTAGAATACTGCCAGTTAAGGTTGTGTTATGGATGAAGTTGAAGGTAGGATAAGGAATACTGGCAGTGATTCATTTATTTTTTTAATAATTCATGTGAAAACCAGCATTTTTTCTGCCACGTTAAGGATGTATAGATATTTCTAAGGAGGAATACTTTGCCTCCTGTTGCTAATCATTCTTCCAGGTCAATGGAAGGTAGCCAGGGCAGTAGCAGCATCTAGCAGCATAGTAAGCAGATCTTTATTTGAATAGCAGGGGCTAACAGCGATTGTCTCTCACCAACTTTCTCCATCTTCCATCAGTACTGGATTGATGAGTTTCTCAAATGGAATCCTGAAGATTTTGACAACATCACCCAGCTGTCCATCCCCACTGATTACATATGGGTCCCAGACATCCTTATTAATGAATTGTGAGTCTTACCTCTAAGGGCTTGTATGGGGATTGGGTACAGAACAAGATCCTAATTTCTACTGACTTTGACTCTAGATCCGACAACAATTTGACATTCCATCCCAGACTTTGACCAATTTGTTATACAATTAGTGTTAGTCTTCCATAGTCCTACCTATCCTTTTTGTAGCAATCATTCCATCTTTCAACTCATTCTTCCCATTCCAACTCATCTATTCCAGATACTTATACCCAATTAGTCTAGGCCTAGGAATTTTCTTGGCAGAGAGAAAAGTAAACTATTTTCCTTTATGTGTAACAGTGAAATGTTTCCTTTTCTAAAAGTATCAGTATTTCAAGAAAATGTGAGTTTGGGAGATTTTAACCCAAAGAAGTGGTTCTCTAAAAATAGAATTTCAGGTATCTGTAAGGTAAGGGAGGAGACAGAAATATTGTACCAAGTGTTGGGTCATTCTTGTGCCTTTGAAAATACTCTACTACTTTCTTCAGGCAAGACAAATACAGCCAGCCATCTGACAAGCCCCATTTTGAATTCTCAACATGGTCATCTTAATGCCTTGGGAGGGGCCACCTATACTTCTAGGGGGGGAAAACAACTCTGAAGAAGATAGAAAATGCAGAATAGTATTTTGTTTTATTTTTGTTTTGCTTTTCATTGGAAGACTTTCTTCCAGGAGAAAAAGAAAGGAAGGCAATTATTCCATATTATCCTTCTCCTTCCCCCATCCCTCAGTGAATGAAGCTGCAATATCCCTGAATATTTTTTCTAGTTTTTCTCCCTGGACATTCAAGAAGCCCAAGCTTCTCATTACTTCCTTTTTATTCCCAAAGGGGGAAATGGACAGTCTAGAGCAATACTGATCATTTCCTGGCGATAGAGGTGGGGCTTTTTAAGTTCTTTTTTATTTTTTTCCATTTCACACAGGAGGGGGAAATGGAAGCTTTAGGGAGTCACTGAGGATTCACCTTAAAGGACAGCCTCACCTAAAAGTACTTCAAGGACTGGAAGGTCACTTTGGGCAATGAGGCATTCTGCCTACCCAGACTGGCCCGTAACAAATAAGGAAAGAATATTTAAGGATGCCTTTAATTGCCCTGGAAACAACAGAAAGAACACCAAGAGTGTAAGCAAGAATTAGGAAAACAAGCCAGCCAAGGTTTCTCTGACTACCCCACCACTTTCTAGATCCATTTCTTTCCCATACTTTCAGAAAATCATCAGAATAGGTATTTCTATTCTGTCTTTGAAGTATTCTCTCCACTTCAGATACTAACTCTTCTCTTCTGGACAGCGTGGATGTAGGAAAGTCCCCAAACATCCCATATGTGTACGTTCGGCACCAGGGTGAGGTCCAAAACTACAAGCCCATCCAAGTGGTGACCGCATGCAGCCTGGACATTTACAACTTTCCCTTCGATGTACAAAACTGCTCACTGACTTTCACTAGTTGGCTTCACACAAGTGAGTATGGAGGGTAAGATTGAGGGGATGCAAGCACCAAGGTGGTCTGGTCAAACAAATCACAGAGAAGAGACACAGAGATCTGTTTGCCCTCTTTTACTTACTATGAATAATATTACCCATGCCCACTCCCATTCATAATGGACTAAACATCATTCACGTTTCTAATCCTGTCTTGTAAAAAAAAAAGTATGCTTTTTATTCCCAAGGGGGGAAAATAAGCTATCTAGAGTAATAGCCTGGTCATTTCCTAGTGAGACCCTAATGCTAGGCGTCTTTCTAGCAGTAAGGAAGATTGGCTTTGTTATTTTCCTTTCCATAAAAATATTGAAAAAGAAAACTGGTGGGTAAGGAATATCTCTAATATAAACTCTTAGGGATTAGCATCTGACACCTGACTATAAGGTCAGTTTGTTCCTT
The DNA here is from genome assembly GCF_902635505.1 of Sarcophilus harrisii. Taxonomy (NCBI): domain Eukaryota; kingdom Metazoa; phylum Chordata; class Mammalia; order Dasyuromorphia; family Dasyuridae; genus Sarcophilus; species Sarcophilus harrisii. Next base: position 490,845,392 of record NC_045428.1, read on the forward strand.
GAATTAGGAATATATAGCACTGCCCTCTTTCAGGGATAGGTAGGGATGGGAGGAAGAAAGATAATTTGAAACTAAATATTTAATAAAGTGAAAGTTAATTTTACATGTTATTGGAAAATATTTAATAAAAAATAATATTTTGAAAAAAGAAAATTATTTCCAATCTATTAAATATAATCAATTTAATTTTGGGTATAATCTATTTCTCACTATATCCACTGCATTTAAATTCTTTTTCTTAGATTAAAAAAAGAATATATAGCATATTTTGCCCAAAGTCAGTTAGTCAGCTAACATTTATTAAGCTATTATTGTGCTCTAAACACTGTGTCAAAAACTTGGAGATAGGAAGACTAAACAGTCTTCAAGGCAACATGGAAACAACTGTACAAATGACAGAAACAGGATAAATTGGAGAGATTCAATCAAAGCAAGGCTTTAGCTTTAGAGAGTATAAGGAAGGACTCTTCCAAAACAGACTAACTGAGATTCAAAGGAAGCCAAAGAATCTAGGAGACAGAGACAAGAAGGAGAGAGTCTTCAGCTTTGGAGGTTTATATTTAGCTAAAGTTTACTTTTCCTTCTCTTATTCTTATTGGAGTTACTCTCCCCAAATAAGGGATCAGGTAATAAGACTTTGTTCAGTATTTAAGGGCATAAAGAGAACACAGTGACATATAGTAAGCACTTAATAAAAATCTATTGATTAATAGAGCTTAAACTTAAGCAATTTCAGATTGTGACTGAACTGTTGCATATGATTGGTTGTAATGGAAAGTATCATAGATTATGTCTTGAGAAGTTGGTGGGGAGTGGAACAAAGACCTCCCCACCATCATTATCCTTTGTCCAGTCACCCTCCACCCCTTTCTATTTCTGCTCTGTAGTCCGGGACATCAACATTTCCCTGTGGCGGTTACCAGAAAAGGTGAAGCTTGATAAAAGTGTCTTCATGAACCAGGGAGAATGGGAGCTTCTATATGTGCTGACTCAATTTCGGGAGTTTAGTGTTGAAAGCAGTGACAGCTATGCAGAGATGAAGTTCTATGTGAGCAGGTCTATGGTTGGGTGGGCAAAACCCTGACACGACATACCCCAGGGGATTCCTGGAGGGAAGAGGTTCCTCTTCACAACTTTAATGCTTTAGGAAGACACTAAGGGAATAAAAGTTAGTTTAAGTTTCAGGCAAGATATAGTCACTCCCCAAGAGCTCTATAAAGCTCTCTAGGCAGCTTAAAAAAAAATTTGAAGTACCCAGGAATGTCCCAGTAGATGAGTAGGCAGATTGAGAGAATAGTTTGATCAAAGCATTTTTTTTTATTGTTGGATGGGCTTCCAAAAACGGTTTAACAATCCTTTCTGGTTGATTCTCTGCTTTTTTCCCATACCCATCCTCAAATTCTAATGAAGAATTGTGAATAGCAGCTGGCCTATGCCCACAGACTATGTAATCTACCCACTTTTCTTTCTGTGAAATATGTTAGGTAGTTCTAGAGGATAAAGGATAGGTTGTATTTATCACTGTGCAAGACTAGACTAATGGGAATCCAGAACCTTGTCCATGCTCAGAATCCCTTAGACACTTTTCTCTGTTCCCAGGTGGTCATCCGTCGAAGGCCACTTTTCTACACTGTCAGTCTGCTATTGCCCAGCATTTTCCTCATGGTCATGGACATCGTAGGTTTCTACCTGCCCCCAGACAGTGGTGAAAGAGTCTCTTTTAAGATTACTCTTCTCCTGGGCTACTCTGTCTTCCTCATCATCGTGTCTGATACACTTCCAGCAACGGCTATTGGTACCCCACTCATTGGTATGATCCTATTCCCTGTTATTTGTGGGAAAGGGGAGGAGAAAAAAGACTCAATGTAGCAAAGATGACTGCCCATGACCTCATGTATTTCTTTTCTTCCCCACCCCAAACTTCCTGGGGATTACCCAGGTGTCTATTTTGTGGTGTGCATGGCCCTGCTGGTGATCAGTCTGACTGAGACCATCCTCATTGTACGGTTGGTGCACAGGCAAGAACTCCAGTCTCCAGTGCCTGCCTGGCTTCGGCACTTGGTGCTTGATCGAGCTGCAGTTCTTCTTTGCCTCCAGGATCAGTCATATCATAATCCCTCAACCCTCCAAAGACCTACAATTCCCTCCCATCCCACTGAGAATGACTCATGTTCAGGTAAGGCATTAGAAAAATATCTCCCTTCATATCTTTATTCTGATTTATATAAGAAAGGACACATTTTTTTGTCTTAGTAAGAATCAGTGCTATTCAGTCAACAAACAGGATAGAATGGCCTCAGGAGGGTCCCAGCACACCAAGGAACCCAGAGCAAGGCTTCAGAATTGTATTTTTGACCCACCATGCTCTTAGATTAATGAGGAGACAGACTGCAGACTGAAGGCATATATTTGGGTACTTTGTCTCTTATTAGAAAACCCCACATATCTTGGTTATAGTTAGGTAGTTAGGCACAAAAGGACCCAAGGTCTCATTAGGTTGGGTATGGCTACTCTGTCAGACCATTCTACTAGGCCAAAGGAATTTGCACAAATATCCATCAGAACTAGGGATGGTCATTGACAACTAAGCCTGTTACAGCCATCTGCAATGATGATTAGAAGTTATCTATTTCAGAAGTATCTTATGTACAACAATCTTCTTCCCTTGAGTTCCAACAACTCCAAGAGATGAGAGAAACAGATGTGTTCCCGTTTAAATGATGAAGAAGCTGAAACTCAGCTCTGTCTCTCTGTGTGTCTTTCTCTGTCTCTCTCTTGTGTGTCTTTCTCTGTCTCTCTCTGTGTCTCTCTCTGTCTCTCTGCTTCTCTCTGTCTTTGTCTCTCTTTGTCTCTCTCTGTCTCTCTGTCTATCTTTGTCTTGTCCAAGATCATATAGTGAGTTACCAGAGTGATTGAAACAGAAACTCTGGTTTCCTAATTTCTGACCCTTTTCTGGATGGGAAATTTATGTCAATGAAGCAAGATTTTGGCCAGCTTGATTCTTCCTCATCATATAACTGTAAATTAGTTCCATTGCCTTTACACCTAGTCTTTCTGTTCCCCTGCTGATTATCACCTTTCTGTTGGCTCTTCAGTCCCAGGTAGTGAAGTTGAGTAAGCATGGACAAGGAATCAGGAAATCTGGATCCTAGTTAGAATTATCTCACTAATTATCCATGTGAATTTGGGTAAATCTAAACTTCTTGAGGTTAAATTTCCTTATAGGACTAATAATTCCTGTCAGACCATTTAACAGAATTATTGTGAGATCAGGTGAAATGTATGTAAAAGCATTTTGAAAAATTCAAAATCCCATGCAAATGTAAGGATCTGATATATTACTCATGCCATTTTGCCTTGTTTTTTCTCTAACCCCAATTATCCATTACTTTCTCAGCAACAATAAACCACTGCAGCAGGCTGGGAGGGCTTCAGGACTTGAAAAAGACTACACCAGAGGTGGGGAACCCTTCCCCACCATTCCAGGAGAACTCCTTGGTAGTACATGGGCTACTTCAGGAATTGGCAACCATCCGGCACTTCCTGGAGAAACAAGATGAGTGCCGAGATATTGCCCGGGACTGGCTTCGGGTGGGCTCTGTGCTGGATGTGCTGCTGTTTAGAATCTACTTGTTGGCAGTGCTGGCCTATAGCATTACATTGGGGACTCTGTGGTCTATCTGGCAGTATGCATGAATTGAGCCAGACCTGGGATGGAAAGTAGCAGGGGAGAGAAGAAGGGTTATTCCTGAGTCTACCAGACTCCAGGATATGTTCAACATATATACATCACCATTCCCAGCTTCCTCCATTATTCAGGAAGAGATTTCTTTGTATGACTTAGACAACAACGTAACATAAATTTATTCATCACCTAATAAGAAAATGGACCATGGCAGTTATTATCTTGAAATCAGTTAGGGCAGACTCTGCCTTTTGGGGATCCCTGGGTTATGACCTCCTTCAGCACAAGATTATTCTATTAGAATGTCATTATAACTAATACCATTATTGGCTAACAGTAGAACACCTAAGCTATTTACGTTTTACTGAGAAACTGCTATACATTATTTCCTATATACTTGTGAGCCATGATTTGACCTTCAGTATAAGAGTAAATCCTTTAACTTCTCTGAATTTCAATTTCCACATCTGTAAAACAAGGAATTTGGATTAGATGGTCCCTTCCAGCTTTAATATTTTATTATTTCTATTCTGTGAGGAAGGCATTGTACTAAGCACTGGGAATACAAAGATCAAATAAGACCCAGTATCTGCCTCAAGATACCACAATTCCCTATTATCTAAGTACTAATGTGATACAGTATATGGATTATCCAGGCTCCTGTTCTTTCTTCTTTCTCACTTTCTGGCCACTTCACTGAACATAAATATCTTCATCAAATGGGAGAGGAGAAATAAAAGGAAATAAAAGTGCAAACCTGTCCATTTGACTCTTTTTCAGTTGCTCTAGTGAAAAGCTGAGTGGCTTTAGAACTAGTAGAGGAAATGAGGTTTGGGGATTATTTGTGGTATTCAATCATCTAGGTCTCTCTGTTGGCCTCAGGGAATTGGAAGTTGACCATATAGTAGTTTTGAGTAAGGTTGTTGGTAAAGTAACACATCCATGAACTTTCTCTGCTGGAGGAAGAAGTACTGGGTTTTACTTTATAAATTGTATTAAATTTCCTGGCAAGATTCTGGGATAGTGGAAAAACCAGAATTTTTACTCTCATTGTGGAGTTTTGGGTTGCTATGAATGATCTTCCATCTCGTCCTATTTCAATCTGTAAGATACTATCACCAAGTCCAGTGTGGTCCTCAGAAAAGCATCCAAAATTAGGAATAAGATAGGACATCAGCACCATGGATAGCACCACAGGGCTGCTTTAGGGGAACCTAGAAGAAATTGTATAAGAAGTTAAGTAGAAAACTTTCCATTCCCTGCTCCTGGGAATGCCACATAGAATTGAGCCTGAATTTACTTGGTCTTTGATCTAGTCCATCAAATCCTTTAAAAACTATTTCCAAGATATGATACCTTAAGTTAGGAAAAACCTATATATTACCCATTGCTACTAACTGCAATCAACCAGCAAAGCCTGACATTGGTGAAATGATACCCATCTCTTTCCATTATTGAGTTTACCTCAATGAAAATCCTTGAAATTCTATCTCATTCTTCTCCTGGGTTTCTTTTCACTAAGACATGGCATCAGCAATGGTGGTTAGAGATAGTGAGTGGGATGAAAGAGTTGTTCGAGACACTGGGAAGGTTACAGAGAGAATTACCCACAAAGTAGTTGTGACACAATGTATGTAGCACTGGGCCTGGAGTCAGGAAGACCTCAGTTCAAAAACTAACTTCAGACTCTAGCTGTGTGACCCTGTGCCTTAATCCCACATTGGCCTCAGTTTCCTCAACTGCAAAATGCAAATAAAAACTGCACTTATTTCTCAGAGTTGCTGTGAAGAGCAGATGAAATAATTCTTGTAAAGTTCTTAGCACAGTGGCAGGTAAACAATTAATGCTAATAAATGTTTCCCTTTCTACAAGGCACATCAGTGCATGTCTTCTATTATACTTCATGCCATTCCTAAGTTTTAATATCTTCAACTACATTAGATTCAGTAAAACAACAACTTGCAGTTATACAAAAGTCTAGAGGATTTTTGAAATGTTCCTGTGAGGTCGACAATGCAAGTAATATTACACCTATTTTACAGAGAAGAGGAAAAGCTAAGTGACTTGCCTAAAGTCACACAATTCATGATGGGTCTTAGATTTGAACTTCAATTTTCTGATTGCGAAATCCAGTGCACTTTCCATTGTCATCTCTTCTAATCCAAAGCAACTACTTGTTAATCAATCCCCAGAGCAAGAAGGTAAGAATCCAGGACAACAGAATTCCCCAGGTCTAGAAAGTCAAAAGTATAATAAGGAAATTCATGGCATGAAGAATGGGGAGAAAAGCTGGTTGGCTAACTCCCCTGCCTCTATATCGCATCTTATGCACATAGAATTTTTAAATATTCACTAAACATTAGATGATCAGATGCCTGGGGTTGAAACAGGAGCCACAGTCTTTCCCATATGTGCTTCTATGGCTCATAAACTAGAAACTCTGGAACCTTGTTACAAGCATCAGGGGGAACTAAAGGTTGCCCCAAGGTGATAGGCCTTGCTCTGGCCAATATTTCACTGGGCAGGCTTCACACATACCCATTTATGTCTCCGGCTAACAGGATGAGCATATGTACAGTCTCATTCTGTTTATGCATCACTAGCCAGTAAGTAGGTGGCTATCGACAAGGTGTCCAGACAGAGAGTTAGTAAGACACTCAATCAACTCATTGATTCCCCATCTTCCCCTCTACCCTTAAACCCTCACTCGAAATCAATGGGGCAACAGAGCTGAGCACTATGGTGGCCAATTATCCACCTTTTCGAATGAGCCCTTGCATGTAACATCTCCTGCTCCACCAGCCATAACCAATCAACTCATTGATCAAGTTCCTGAGTATCCCAGGAGGGGAAACTGAGGTCTAGAGAGAAGGAGATACCTCCTGCTTGTCCAATCCAGCCTTTCCATACTTGTCTTGCCTTTTCTTTCAAGGGGGCATTTGACCTGGTTGGGGATTGAGGATCTTTCCTCAGAAAAGAAATCCTCCCTCCTGGAGACCAGATTTTCTTCCCTAGAGCCTGACACTTCTGTCCTGCTGCCATTTCAATCGTTCCCTCTATCAAATTCTTACTAAAGTAGAAAAGGACTAGAAGTGATATATAGGCAGTTTGAGAGTCAGTAGTAGAAATAACATAAGATTTGAATCCAGAACCTTGGCTATGTTTTTTATTGCTTATAATCTTTGGCAAACCACTTAATTTCTCTAAGTCTCAGTTTCCTCATCTTTCAGAAAATTGCTTCACCTCCTTGCATTTCCATTTTCCCATTTTCAAAATGAGGGGATTTGTGATGATCTCTAAAAGCCTTTTCTCTGACATTTGAATTATTTTAGTTTCTTCTTCCCAACCTCCTTTTAAAGACCTTACTCTTCTCTGAAGCTTTCACCTATATGGCCTCATTAATCTTTCCACTTGGTTAAGCTTTCCAAACCTTTCATTGTCACCTGAAACTAAAAGATCTCTGTTGGTCATTCTAATAATAACAATTGCTGAATTCCTTTGGGCTCCTACTGATCCATTTCTGAAATTTTCATATCTCCCCCAAAACTGGGAAGGCTAGCTACCATCCTGGCACCTCCTTGACCTGTCATTTTGCTAAGAATTTGGATGCCAGAAGAATCAAATAGTCCCCACCAACAGAGGATACTAGCTGAAACTTTGGGACCCAGGGGCAACCTACCCTTATGGAGAGAGGCTGTACTCAAAGTCTTGACTGATTATTTTCTCTTTTTCCAATGTTTAGAAGTCTAAGAACTGGGGTGGAGGCAGACAGAGGATGAAGAATTCCTGGGGAAGTTTGGGCCAGCTTTCACAAGCTGAATTCTCCCTTTTCCTTCCACCCAACAACAGAATCAATACATTTTGAATCTAATCTAATAACAGAGATTTAACAAGGGGATAATGGGAGCAGAGCACCAGGCGCTTTGTTTCTCCTTTCATGCCACAGCTGGGGCCCATTATCCCGGGACAATGCCCCATGCTAATCACTTTATTTCTCTCCTCCAGAGTGCTGGGGAGAGTGCTGAGTGTGTATTGGGGGGCATTGGGTAGAGGGGGTGGTGGAAATGGCTTACTTTTCTCCCAATTTGGATGGGAATAGATGGGGGTTGGGGTAGAGAAATAGATGAAGGATGGCTTGCCAGGCTAAATTTTGCTAAAAATTTCCTGACCTGCCACAAACCCATTGAATTCATTTCCCCAAGCCCCAAGTCCCAACCCCCTTCCTTCTTATATCCTGACCAATCAGGGAGAAAATTGTCTTAAAGAAAACACATTAAACAGCACATATTTAATAACCAGCTGCTCGATGAGTACTTAAGGAGTTGGGTGTTGATATTTTTCCTAACTTCAAACTCTGATTGAGCGTCTCCTGGCCGGACCTAAGATTGGCCAGGACTGAATTTCATGATTACAGAGTTAGGATAGAATTGTGTATAGAGGGCACTGAAATTAGAGCCTGGAGAAACCTGAATTTCCATCCTTTCTCTACCATTTCCTAGATTAGGAAACCACTACCAAGCCATAGTTAGTTTACTTAACTTTTTGAGTCTAGTTTCCTAATCTGTAAAGTGAGTTATCACTTACTTCATAAAACTGTGGAAGAGGAACAACTGACTTTATGTTTACAAAGCACTTAGAAAATCTTAAAGCACCATTTTCAGCAATTATTATTCCACATATCCCACACTAGGAAGGAGGCACTAACACTAGATTCCCTCTAAAATTGCTCAAGTCCCTAGTTCTCCCAGGGAGGGGGAGAATATGCATATGGATCTGCCTTGGAAATGAATTTCACCAGTAATAAATAAGAGCTATATTAGATAACTTGAAAGACTTCCTGAGAGTGATACAGATTGCATTAGGGGAAGAATATGAGAGACTATAAAATTTTTTTCTCTAAAGCTCTTTCAAGAGGCATCTCTATCACACTAAGAACTGTCCCCAAGAGGGGTAGCTTTGTGCAAAGTCTCAAACACTTCAGAATAATTATAATGATGGAGCTGATTATGATGTTTTCATCTGAATCTGTGATTTCATCAGTGTAAGGAACTTCCAGTTCAGAAACTCCTTCCACTGATACAAATTGGAAACTCATCTGCAGTTAATAATCTTAGACAATTCCCTGGGGCAATTGGGGCACTTTGAGATTGTGCCTTTAACAATAATAGCAGCAACAACAACAATAACAGCAGCAACGGAAGCAGCAACAGCAGCACGGGCAACAACAGTAACAACAGCAAGGGCAGCAGCAGCAACAGCAACAGCAACAATAGCAACAACATATTTAGCCACCTTTACATAAAACCCTAATATTTATAAAATTATGAGGCAAAATGACTCTAAAGGAAGTAAAAAAAAATGGACATTGAAACGGGGTAGCAGTACTTTCTCAAAGGGTTTTGATGTCTTTCCACATCCCTTGTAAGCAAAAAATGATCCACATTCAGAGGTGTATTGAAGCCAGCTCTTACTGTCTCACAAGCAGGTAGTTAAATTTTGAATGTAAATATTTACATTCAGAAGTAAATTAGCAAAAATTAAAAACAGGGTTTGTTTTATTGTTTTATTGTCTAGACTTAAGAAATTGAGGGAGAAAATTTAATAATTCAGATTAAACTTTAAAAAGTACTCCCATACACTAATGCTTTGTTGGTGGAATTGTGAGATGATCCAGCCATTCTGGACAGCAATGGACTCAAAATGGCTATAAAACTATGCATATTCTTTGATCCAGCAGTGTATTCCAAGAAAATCATAAAGGAAGGGAAAAGAACCCACATGTGCAAAACTGTTTGTAGCAGCTCTTTTTGCAGTGGCAAAGAACTGGAAAATTAGTAGATTCCCATTGATTGGAGAATGGCTGAATAAGTTATGGAATATGAAAGGAATGGAATATCATTCTTCTATAAAAATGATGAACAAGATGATTATAGAAAGGCCTGGAAAGATTTACACAAACTGATGTTGATCAAAACAAGTAGAATCAGGAATACATTATACATAATAACAGCAAGATTGTACATTGATCAACTATGAAAGACTTGGTTCTCAACAGTTCAGTGATCCAAGGCAATTCCAATAAATTTTGGATGGAAAACACCATCTGCATGCAGAAAGAGAGCTATGAAAATTGAATATAAATTAACACATGCTATGCTCACTTTTTTCCTTTTTTCTTCTGTTTTTTTTTCCTCTTGTGGTTGTCCCCTTTTGTTCTGATTTTTTGATCCCAACATGATTCAAAAGGAAATGTGATCTAAAAAATAAGTGTAAATGTATAACCAGAAAAAGGTTAAAAATAAAATAAAATAAATTGAATTGAATAAAAATAAAAATAACAAGCATGCCCATTTTGAGAGAGTCAGTTATTAAACATTTGCTGGCACACTTTTGATCTGATGATTAATGTACAAAACTCTTTGTTTCCCTTCCCCCCACTTCCCCTTCCACAACAAAACGGTGAGGAACAAAAAAGCTTTGTGAAGTAATAATAACTAACATAAGTATAGCATTTATTATGTGCCAAGCACTTTGCTAATAGCTTATTTGATTCTCACAGCAATCTTTGAAGGTATGTGCTATTATTATCCTCAATTTAAAGATTAGGAAACTGAGATCAAATTTTACCTAGAGTTACAGAGCTAGGAAGTATCTGAGGCTAGCTTTGAACTCGGGTTTTTCTGACTTGAGGTCCAATACTTTATCTATCCATTGTATCCTTTAGCTACCTTAAAATTCCCACAGTGGGCTTCTCCTAATCATTAAACACCCTCCAAAAGCTGCGATAGAAACTAAAAGACTGGGCCGACTCAGAAGAGAGAATATATGAAATTTTGCTATCACTATCTCTCTTATTCGTGAGGAAGGGGAATAGCCCAGAAAGGATTAAGTTCTTCCATGCAAATGCAGACACTCACAAACCCACTGACCCCCTTCTAGGTATAACTCAGGAACAGATACTGTCTTTTCACCAACTCAGAGCTTTGAGACTCTTGTTAAGGAGCACAAGGGCACTGAGTACAGTTCCTGATAACTTGTAGGTACCCAGTTTGGACTTCTCCTATTCTTTACACCCTTTTTTGTGAGACTTTATTTTCTACACAATCAAAATGAGCTCATTAGCAGCAAATTTTGAAATGTCCAGGTTAACACCAGCAGAGTAAATAAATTCAACTTTTAATTTTGTGTGCATTTACATTGTCATTAACTTTCTAGTGGCTTGAAATCACTCGGGGAGATGCTCTTGGTGGAGAGTCGATTGTGAGGCAGAATGGGTTCTGCTCTGGGTTTCTGGGATGCTTGCTAGGAGGCTCTCCCTTTCAGAAGCCTGAAGACTGTCCTTCTCTGTTATGTTCACTAGGTGGCAGCAGAACCCAGGAGTTTTCAGGGGGAGACCTAACTAAATCACATCTTCCATGGGGAGGGTTCATGCTCTCCCAATAAAACCAGTTACCATAAGAACCTGGCTATCCCATGGCTACCATGATGGACAGTTCCTAAAGAAGTATCTGAGTGTATGGAGAAGGATTAGTCCCATTGCTTCCAGCTAGATGAAAAACCTGAGTTAACTCAAGCAGAAAACTTAAAGGAATCAACTCTCTTGTTGATTCTTTACATGCCTGCTCAAGAGCCCTGAAATCTGTTCTTCTGCCTCCCTTCCTCAAAGCAAAAACATCCAAAAAGCTGTAGGATTTTGGACCAGTCCTTGCACTTTTTCCTCACCAGCAAAAGCAGGGAACTGATCTAGATAACCCTAAAATCCCTTTTACCTCTAAAGTTCCTGTGATTTTGCAAAGACAAAGTCCCTTATATCTTTAATGTTCTCCCTCCTTATCTCTACAAAATTAAACTCAGGTGACTTTCTACATGAGAACTTTTCTGACTTTACCGCAGTTACTGTCATTTCTCATCCCCTTAAAATTATTTTGTGATTACCTGCTATTTATTTGAAATTTACCCATCTATATAATTGTTTCTCCCCCCCCCCACCCCAATGTAAACTTCCTGAGGACAGGATCTGTTTCATTTTTGTCTTTTTTTGGTAGTGCAGTGACTGGTAGAGTACCTGACTTTTAACAAGCCCTGAATAAATGCTCTAAAATAAGTTGTATTTAATTGTTGACTTGAATCCCTCACCAGCTCATTCTACATTTAGCAGTTTACTTTCTTAATTTCATTCCCTTCTAGAAGGCCTTGGACCTTCCATCCCATATTCACACTAGCTCATTATTCCTCCACATTTACTGTGCAGGAAGCTATCTAACTTTTCCAAAAATGTTCATATCCCACCACGGGTTACATCATTCCTTCTACCCTTACTTCCCCCTCACACACACATACACACCTGTTATTGATTCTAGAGACAATCCAGAGATGAAAAGGGCAAGGGCTCCCTACTTAGGTCTACCCAAAACCTCCAGTTAAGAGTGAGAAAACAAGAATATGGGACAAGGAACTGGGAGCAGATGAGAGGTATTGGCCCATTCTTTGGCCCAGTAGCATGGGACAGAAGAGGGAAAATCACCTTAGAACATAAAGTTTTTCATCATTTTTGTGTATATCCTGGATCTCTTTGGCAGTCTGGTGAAGACTATGAGCTCCTTCTAAGAATAGTGTTTTAAATGCATAAAATAAAACACATTGGATTACAAAAGAAAACTATTATATCAAAATACAATTATCAAAACAATTTGTGTAAGGTTGTATACACCAGATTAAGAATTCCTGCCTTACTTTGTAGTGGCCAGAAACTGGAAACTGAGTGGATGCCCATCAATTGGAGAATGGCTGGATAAATTGTGGTATATGAATATTATGGAATATTATTGTTCTGTAAGAAATGACCAGCAGGATGATTTCAGAAAGGCCTGGAGAGACTTAAACGAACTGATGCTGAGTAAACCACACAGGCCAGGAGATCATTATATACTTCAACAACAATACTATATGAGGATCAATTCTGATGGACTTGGCCATCCTCAGCAATGAGATGAACCAAATCATTTCCAATGGAGCAGTAATGAACTGAACCAGCTACGCCCAGCGAAAGAACTCTAGGAGATGACTAAGAACCATTATGTTGAATTCCCAATCCCTATATTTTTGCCCGCCTGCATTTTGGATTTCCTTCACAGGCTAATTGTACAATATTTCGGAATTTGATTCGTTTTGTACAGCAAAATAACGGTTTGGTCATGTATACTTATTGTGTATCTAATTTATATTTTAATATATTTAACATGTATTGGTCATCCTGCCATCTAGGGGAGGGGGTGGGGGGAAGGAGGGGAAAAATTAGAACAAAAGGTTTGGCAATTGTCAATGCTGTAAAATTACCCATACATAGAACTTGTAAATAAAAAGCTATTTAAAAAAAAGAATTCCTGCCTAAAAATATAATTTCTGAGTTTCTATTTTCCCATACATCCTAAAACCTAGATTAGAATATTCTGGACAAGTCTCAATATTCTAGATCTGAATCCAGCTCTATAGGCAATGGGAGTGAACCTTCAGTTCTTACCAATTTAACATAAGCAATACTTTATATTATGATGCCAATTTAACTGCACCTCCTCTGGCATTGGTATTTAGCTACATTTTAACTGTGGAGGGTAGAGATGGGCATTGAATCCCAGGAATACAGAACACAATGTGGAACTGGTGGGTGGCAGCATCTGTTGGCTAATTCAGATAAATCCCTCTCCTTCTTGAACAGGAAAATGCCAGGAGCAACTTCTGGGGATTGAAAAGTGTGTCGTATGGGGCAGGTTACTTAGGGATGCTGGGAAACCACTTTTTCTGGAGATCTTTTTAGAAATGACATTTCTCTCTCACTCATGCTCCAGAAACATTCTAAGGTAGTATAAAAACATTGGATTTAAAAGTCAGAGGACCTGGTTCTCACATGTACTATTTGCCACCCAGTGACTTCGAACTCTCTGCACCTATTTCTCTCTCTGTAAAACGAAAGGATTGAATTAGATGACCTCAAGAGCATCTCTCTGTCATCTCCAATGGTCTCTATGATTCTTCTGAGCTGAAGACCAGACAACACAGCTTAGAGGCAGGAAGATGGACAAGATGACCTCTAAATGACCCCATCAGCCCAAGGATTAATTTCTCCGAGGAATCTTTTCTCCATCATTCAAGTGGCACTTAATTGTGTCTCCCCTCACTCCAGTCTATCCTCCCTACAGCTGCCAAATTGATCTTCCTAAAGCACAGGTCTGACCACATTTCTCCATCTATCTAATAAACCCTAGTAGCTCTCTGTTACCTCCAAGATCAAATAGAAAATCTTCTATTTGCCCTTTAAAGCCTTTCATAACTTGGTTCCTTCCCACCTTTCTAGTCTTCTAACACCTTGGTCCTTCCCAGTAGTAACACTGGCTTCCTGGCTCTTTCTAACACAAGCCACTCATCTTCTGACTTGGGGCATGTCCTCCACGCCTGGAATTCTCTCCTCCTTTATCTCTGTCTCCGGGCTTCCCTGCATTTCTTCAGATCTCAACTAAAATTCTTCCTTCTAAGAGAAGGTAGGATTTAATTAATTTAATAATTAATTAATCTTAATTCTAGTTCCTTTCCTCTGTTGATTATCTCTATCCTGTGGGGATTTTTGGTACACAGCAATTGCTATGCAGTCTCTCATTAAATTGTGAGCTCTTTGCGAACAGGGACTTTTATTTTTTTGCCTTTCTTTGTATTTCTAGGAGCTTAGCACAATGCTTGGCATGTAGTAGGTGCTTAATAAATGCTTGTTGACTTGAACTGTACTTTGTATATCTCTCGGCATACCTGTCTAATATATAGTATACTGAAGAGAGCGTAGGATCTGGGATTAGAATTTAAACTCTGTCTCTGCTTTCTGCGAGTAGAGTCAGTCAACCTTCTGAGCCTCAGTTATCTACAAAATAGGGATAATGATGCACATCTTAGAGTTGTTATGAGGCTCAAATAATCTAATATATGTAAAATATTTCGCAAAGTTGATAAAGATCAGTTATTTTTTCTCTACTCTTCAGCCAAGGATTTTTGGCTCTATTTCCTTTGATCATGAGAGATCCAGTCTACCCAATTGCTTCTGTCCTTGATGAACAGGACTTTCCCTTCCAACTCAGCATCTGCTCAGGGACTTTGGGTATAATACCCAAAACTATTACATAGTTTTAAAGCAATACTATCCCTCTATTCAAGATGATCTTTAAGGAGCTTGGATGATAGGTATTTTAAGTGAGATAACATGGAGCATTATCAAGGCATTTATTCCACAGCCACTAATTGTTTGGACCAAAATAACAGTATTTCTTGTTTTATGGTTAAGAGACTATTGATTGTTGACTAAAGGGCTATCTCTGTGGGTAGAACACTAGGCTTGGAATCAGGAGGACTCATCTTCCTGAGTTCAAATCTGATCCCAGACACTTACTAGCTGTGTGAAGAAATCACTTAACTTCTCAGTTTCTCACCTGCAAAACGGTTATAAACCATAGCAATCATCGTCCACAATTGTTGTGAAGACAAAATGAGAGTATTGCTGTTTTCAGTCATATCTGACTTTTATTAGGATTTTCTAGTGGAATGGTTTGCCATTTCTTTCTCCAGCTCATCTTACAGATGAGGAAACTGAGGCAAATGGTGTTAAGTGTCTTCTCCAGGGTCACACTAGTTAGTATCTAAAGCCAGATTTGAACTCTGGAAGATGAGTTTTCCTAACTCCAGGCCCAGTACCCTATCCACCTAAACACCTTACTTTATTAAAGCTATTATTACTATTATTATTATTCCAGCTCTAGCACCTTTGCTCCTGGGATTTATTTAGTGATCAGCTCAGAAGTACCCATTGTCATTTAGCAGGGATGTGCTAAGAAAATGAACACAGGATAGGGACTCTGGCTTTTTCCCTTCTCTGATATCAGCACCAAAGCCAGAACAGCATATCCCCAGAAGCCTGAGTCCCCAAGATGCCCCAGTCCGGAGCTGGAAGGACTCAACTTTTCTCTGTAGAAGACTGACAGACTGAGTGGGCCCTGGAGGGGAGGCCCCCCTGGGAGTGAGAGGCCCCAGCCCTGGCCCCTTTGTCCATTGTGGGGGTAATGATTTTCCTCTCCTGAGTCCCCGGGGTTTTGCCTCTGAGGTCAGAAGGATTTCCTGTCGGGTCACAGGTCAAACACCGCATGTCCTTGAGAGAGTTACGTTTGTTTCATTATTCAGGGGGCCCCTTCTCTCTCCCCCTCCCCTCCCCCCATGGCGAGGAAGAAGGATTGGCTGATTGGGGAGCAGGAAACTGCATTCCACAGGCGAAGGGCCAGTTAGGAGAAGTTTCACTGGGAATCTGTCTTGGGTCCTGAGGCAGGGAGGTGTCTCTGGGGACAGCTCCTTGTTCCAAGGCCTCCTGAATGGCCCTTGCCCTCCTCTAGAGTTGGGGGTGGGTGGGGAGGATGAAGAGCCTCTCTTCAAATTCTTTAAGAAAAGAGAAAAGTGTGTGTGTGTGTGTGTGTGTGTGTAGGAGGGGTGGGGTGGGACTGCTTTTTTAAGCTTTTAAACACCAGTGACTCCAAGTCTTCAATGAACAGAATGCAAGGACCAATTCAACCAATCTATTTTGTGCCAGGCACATCAAAAAGTTCTTGGAAATAGACAAAATGAAAGAAAGAAAAAAGTCCTAAAATCCCATTTGGTGTTCAAACCCTTCATTATCTGGCCTCCTTCTACTTTGTCACTCTTATATCTTACCACCCGCTCTCTTCCACATAATCTGCCATCCAGGGACACTGGACTCCTTTTTTGTTCATTGAACAAGGTAGCTTGGTATTTTTTACTGGCTCACCCCCATGTCTGCAATTCTCTCCCTCCTCATCTCTGACTCATAATTTTCCCTTCACCCAGCTAAATATCCCACCTTCTACAAGAAACCTTTCTCTACTTGTTTTAATTTTGTTGATGATTTTCAGTTTTTACAATCCATATAACTAACTGGCTCATGGTTATTTAAATGTTGTCTGACCATTAGAAGATGAGCTCCTTGTGAGCAGGGACTATTTCCTCTTTCTTGGTATCCTTGGCACTTAGTACAATACCTGACACATGGTATGTGCTTAATACAAGTTTATTGAGCAACATTACTGGATAGTTGGAGTTGGGAGGAACTCAATGTGGCAGCATCAAAGTTCTGCTACATGACTTTGTGCAGATAACCTCAGGGGTTCATATATAAAATGAAAAGCTTAGATAAGATGGCTTCTATGATCCTTTTCCAGCTTTCAATTTGTTATCTTATTACTTTATGTAAACAGATGAGCATAATACAAGATAGGGAATGGAAGAGAAAAGAAAGACAAAGAGATTTAAGAAAATCAGGAAAATGGGAGACAGAGCATTTAGACAGAGCATTTGTAGGAAAGTCTTCAAGAAAGAATAGGGCCTGAGCCAAGCCTTGAAAGAAAAGGTACATTCTGAAAGTTGGAGAAAAGTAGGGAAGAACAATAGACAAAAGCAATCCAGTGGGCAATACTCTGAGGTGAGAGATAAAATGTCAAGTTCCCAGAACCAAACAGCGGTCCAGGTGGGCTGGGATATAGAGATAATAAAAGGGAGTAATACAAGATGAGACTGGAAAGTTAAGTTGGAGCCAGAATCTAGTGAGCCTTGAGGCTGAAGAATGAGTCAGATTTGGGCTTTAATGTAAAGAAAATCTTAATAATTAGAATTGCCCCAAAGTAGAATATGTTGCTTGAGTAAGTAAGAAGTTCTCTATTACTAGAAATCTTCAAGTGGAAACTTAATGACCACTTGTCTGAAAAGCTGTAAACAAATTTAATTTCTAGCTAGTATCAGTTGGATGAAATGGTTCTTTTGGGGAGAGGGGAATCTTTTCTGACTCTAAGATCCAACAATTTTTTATGTCTTAACTAAATTTCCTCAATGGCCTAACAGTTGAGTTAGAATATTGTGTTTTGAAGGGTGGATGAGCCACTATACTCCTCAAATGGATTTTGAAGTTAGTGAGACAGGGCTGGAAGTTGATATCCTGGAAGTCCTGAAGAGCCAAACTATTTCCTTAAGCACCATTTTTTTTTTTCAGCAATGCTCTTTGTGGAAAAGAAATCCAATTGTTCTTCCTGAAAGAAAGAAAAACAACAAAAAGGCAATTGAAGTTCTAACAGGGAAAAAATGCATTCCCTATCTCCCATAAGATTCCCTGGGGCTTAGAAGTAGAGATGAAGGGGATGTGGATAGGACTAAATGGGGAAGGCAAACTCAAATTGAGAGATGCAGTCTAAAAGAAAGACCAGAAAGATCCTATTGTAGAATTAGATGAAGGTAGAAGACTGGTGGCCTCAGAGTGGTTAGATAATTTTAATTTAATTTTATTTTATTTTATTTTTAACTTAAATTCTTTCCTACAAAAAAAAAAGAAAAGAACAGAAAACAGTTACACAAAATTGATCCATAAAACAGATGTAACTCATAACAATTTAACATTTCACATTGATGGAACCAGGTAGGTAACACACTGGATTAAGCTACTGCCTGAAATCAGAAACCCTGAATTCAAATCTAGACTTGGACACTTACTAATTGTATGACATTGGGCAAGTCACTTAACCTTTTTTTGCCTCATTTTCCTCAACTATAAAATGAAGATCATAATAGAACCTACTTCACAGAACTCTTGTGAGGATTGAATATGATAGCATTTATGTGCCTGATACATAGTAGGTGCTTAATAAATGTTATTCCATCTCTCTACCTCTTAACTGAGAAGAGGAAAGTATTTTTCATTATCTAGTCATGAGTTTTCCTGTTTTCTAAAATTGTTTTCATTTATATTATTCTAATCATTGCTTTCCTTAACTTGAAATATATCAGTTCACAGGGCTTAGCATGCTCTATGAATTTCTCATATTCATCATTTCTTATGGTGCAATAATATTCAGTGGAATACCTACAAACCACAATTTATTCAGTCATTTCCCAATTAATGTATATGTAGTTTGCCACAAAAAGTAGAAATAGTAATCCTTGATCTTAGACAAAGTCAAAGTTAAAAAGATTGAGTCAAAGGAGAGAAATCTATATTGCATGCCAGCCATATTAATATTGTTTTAGAGTATTCAAAACAATTAGGTAGTATAAGGTTGGTATATTGTGGCAAAGGAAATGTTGAATTGGTAGAAAAATATGGCTGTATATGGCCTAAGTTATCTTGCCACCTCTCTCTGTCTTTGTTTCTGCTGTCTCTATCTCTGTCTCTGTCTCTCTCTTTCTCACTCTCTCCCTCCATCTCTCCCTCCCTCCCCCTCTCTCTGTCTCTCTCTGTCTCCCTCTTTCTCTGTCTCTCTCTTTCTCTCTCTGTATCTGTCTCTCTGTTTGTCTCTGTCTCTCCCTCCCTCCCTCCCCTTCTTCCTCTCTTTCTTTCTCTGTCTGTGTATCTCTATCTCCCTCTCTTCATCTCTTTCTCCCTTCTTCCTTCCTCCTTTCTGTCTCTGTTTCTTTGTCTCTCCCCCCTCTTCCTTTTCTCTCTCGCCCTCCCTCTCTCTTCTTTGTCTCTCTGTCTCACACACACACACACACACACACACACACACACACACACAATCTTTACTGAATTTTTATCCAATCTTGATTGTTCAGCACTACCTAGTTGGGACTTGGTACTTCACCCACACATTTTCACATAATCACTAATTGTCTCCTTTTCTCACTCCAGTTTTTTTTCTTTCCATCTTTCACCAGGCCTTGGTCATAGTAAGTATTTCATAAATGTTTGTAGCTTCAGCTCAGTGAGATTCATCCTTCTCTCACTCACTCTCATTCGGTTGCAGACTAAGATGCAACCCAGAATATGAATACTTCATTTTTAAAAAATGCAATCTCCCATTGGTGTTTAAAAAAAAACATCTACTTCCAAAGCTACCCAGACATCTCATTCCTTCATAAAGGCACACAGCTAGTTAGTTTGGAAGCAGAGATGCTCTTGGGAACAGGGACTGGTTCCTGAAGCTCCCTGGGGGCCAGTTTAGAACCCTGCTCCCCAGAGGCACTGACTATAGGAATGAAAGCAGCCCTTCTTCACTAGAAACATTTAGAAATTTCATCCTGAGCTATCTCTTCAGTGAAACCTCTGCCTCATGTCCTCTCCTTCATCTTCTCTTTCCTGCTTTCCAGCAATGGGTACTTTAACAGATATTTTTGTTTGAATCTGTCTCTGCTGTAATAAGAAAGTAGCAATTAACTATTATAAGGCTGTTTTACAATCATGTGGAAGCCCCTTTTATCCACTTTGCTTTAAATGGTTATATCTTTTATCCCTAGTTTTCAGGAATATAAAACTTTACAGCATTTGCTGCAAACCTTCATACTTTGCTCTGCAGTTTACTGCTCCCTCTGCAGATATATCTTCCACATAAATAAGACTTTCATCTGTACAGTACTGTGCTTGGGCCACAGGAGCTCAGAGTGATTTCATTAATGTAACTCTGCCTTAGAGTACAAAGTGCTTCACAGCATCTCTCCCAACCCCCCATGACTTGACCCCCCCTAGCCTCCTTGACCTCCACTCAGGTGGCTAGAGAACAAACTCTAGCAGATGGGAAGCTAGGGACTTTAAGGGACAAGGAATGCCAATGGAGAAGACTCTTCAGCCCCATGTCCCAACAGCCCTGGGAGTTACATGCTGATCATTTGAAAGGCAAAATGGTTTGTCAGTGCCCATCCAGGTATCAGGTAACTTTCTCAGAGAGCAGTCCCTAAATAGTCAATTACATTCACAGACTCATTTTCAGCTTTGGGAACTTGCCTACAAGGCACCAGAGACAAAGTTGAAGTTCAGTTCAGTATTGGTCCCTATACACTACATTTTCAGAGCTGCCAACCAGAGAGGGATGTGTCAACACAGAAACACAGTGGAAAAATGGAAGAAATTTTTAGACAATATAATGAGTCATACAGAAAAAAAAATTGGATAAATAGGTGATACCTTTCATTTATATATGGAAAAATATAGACAAAAAGTTATTATTCTGTGTAAACCATTTACCACAGTAATACCAGTTCTAAGTCTTATGTCTAAAAAAGACAAAGAAAAAAAGGGATTCATTTAGTTAAAAAAATATAGCAGCTCTTTTTATGGAAGCAAAAAGGGTGACTTCCAAAGAGGGGAATAACTAAACAAATCATGGGATACAGATGTAATGGAATACAATTGTGAAATTATGAACAAGGCAGTTCCAGAGAAATTATCATTTTGAAAAGCTTTGTATGAACTGATGGAAAATTAAGTAAGGAGAACAATTTAAATAATAGCAATATTTTTGTAAAGATAGACAACTTTGAAAATTTTAAATGTTCTTTCCAATGCAATAACCAACTACAATTCCAGGGGACCAATGAGAAAGTACTCTTTCTTCTTCCTGATAGGGAGATAATGGAGTCAGGTTGTAGAAGGAGACATAATTTTTAATCATGGTCAATTTGGAAATTTTTTTGCTTGACTATGTTTGTTGCAAAAGTTTTTTTTCTTTTTTTTTTCTTCATGGGCAGGAGGGGGTGGAATAGAAAAAGGAAAGAAAACATATTTTTGTTCATTGAAAAAAATGTAAATAAATATACAGGCATATATAGAACATACAGGTATAAAATGTATGTATATATGTATATGGTTACAGTTAGCTAGAAAGATGTAGCTAGATTGACATAGAAGCACATATTTTTATGGATTCAATAGATCTGATGATATCTACATAGGTAAAATGTAGTTATTATATATGCATATACAGGATTTTTCAAAATGAAAAATAAAAATGTGTAGGTGGATAGAGATAAAGATAGAGACTGAAAATATATACATGTGTGCGTAGGTAGGGATAACTGCATACATAGTTGCATATATGTGTATGTAGGTGGACAGCTATAAATATGATGACTCTATGTGGGTAGATAGATGTATATATACCAATATGTACAGACTGATATATAGATGTGCATGTATGAATAAGTACATGACTATATAGAACTAGATAGCCTGGGTTTTAATAATAGCTGACCTTTAAATAGCAGCTTAATGTTAATAAAGTGCTTCATGTATACAATATTATTTCAGCTTTACAGTAACTTCACAAGGTATCATTATCTCTATTTTGTAAACAATTATTACAATTGCTCCCATATTACAAACAAAGAAACTGAGGGCTAGAGAGGTTAAGTGACTTATCTATGATTCTACATCTGATAAATACTGGAAGTTCAAAATCCTGTTTTCTCCTGGTTTCACATCCAGCATTCAGCTTTTTTCATTATATCACACTCTGACTTGTCCCAGTTCTATCACTGAGAAGCGGGATAATATTGGCTGAAGCATTTGCTTCACCTCTCTGGATCTCACTTTCTTCAGGTTGCAGGATTGGACAAGATAATAACTGTAAATTCCTTAAAGAACAAGCATATGCCCCATTCATCTTTCTATGCCCCAAGGCTAAGGACAGTGCCTTAATAAGTGTTTATAGAATTGAACTTGATTGGATTGTATGAATACCAAATTTCATTTATGTCATGCTTTGTGGTTGCATTGTTTCCTAGGTACTGTACCATATAGAAGACTAACAGTCTCCAAGATCTGTCCAATTGAAAAGTTCTGATTTAATCTGCATTCATATAAACAAGACATCCTGTTGTAGTAAATAAAGGACCCAAAATAGCTAGGTGATGCAGTAGATAGAGCATTGGACCTGGCTTCAGGAACATCTTTGTTCAATTGTAACCTCAGGCATTTACTTAACCTCTGGATGCCTCAGTTTCCTCAAATGAAAAATACAGACAATATTGTGACTCTTTTCCCATGATTATTGTGTTATTTGAATGAGATAATATTTGTAAAGCCTAGCATATAATAGGTAGTATATAAATGTTAGCTATTATTATAAGCCATTTCCTAAAAGTTTGACTCTAGGAAAATTACTCAACTTCTCAAAATTTCAGGAAGCTTTTCAAGACTCTTAAGTTACAGAGGAATTGTCCTATGCATAAATGAAGGGACTCTCTACTCTAGAGTTTCCTACATGAAAGTAATTACAAGTTCATCTATCATATATGTGTATAATGATTATGATAATGTATCATAAAAGAAAAATCACATATGTGAATATATGTATATGTATGTATACACATATACATATACATATGTAGCTGCAAATGTAGTATGTAGTATGTAGTATGCAAAAGGCAGTAGTGTAGTGAATAGAGTTGACCTCAAAGTCAGGGAAATCTGGGTTCCAGTTTTGCCTCTAACACATACTGACTGTGTGACCCTGGACAAATCATTTAACCCTTAAGTAATCCCAGGCAACTGTCCAAAGCTGAGCTGTCTCTCCGCCTTGACTATAAAAATTTCCTCATCAGAAGTCTCCTAAATCACTGAAACCATAGATCTGGTCCAGAAAAAGCACAGTGATAATCTCCACTAAACCCTTCTCTTAGCCCAGCTCTTCTCCAAAGCTTTGCCACTAGACTCCAAACTCTAGTAGGTTCCTATCAAACCAGAAAGGTGCTGAGAACAGACTTAGAGACAGATTAGTTTTGTCATGTGAAAAGCATCCCAGCTAATTTTGGGTTGGCGCATCACCTGATGATGATTCTTTTTTGGCCATAGCAACTCACAAAAACAATCTACTATGATGCACAGGAGCTGTCAGCTGCACCAGTGGGAGGAGTACGTACATTGGTAAAATTATGGCTCATTTAAAGTATTTAAGAAGTGCATGTGTATACATATGCATACATATGTGTGGAGATTGTCATTTGTTGTTCAGTACTTTCAATTATGTCCAACTATTTGTAGCTCCATTTGGGGTTTTCTTGGCAAAGATTCTGAAATAGTTTGCCATTTCCATCTCCAGTTCATCTTACATATGAGGAAACTTGCTTGGGGGCCACACAGCTAATAAGTGTCTAAGGCCATATTTGAAATCCTCCCAACCCCAGAGCTGGTATTCTATCCACTAACCACCTAGCTGCCCATGGAGATTACTATATACATATACATTTTGTGTTTTATTCCTATCTAGCACCTGAATCTGAGGTACTTGCATAAAGGAAAGAGAACCAACCTTGAAGCTAGGAAGAATTAGGTTGTCATCTTCCCACGGACACATACTGTTTGACCTTGGACAAGTCACCTAATTTCTAAGTGTTGTAGGCAATTCTCTAAAACTATAAATTTCTGAGAAGGGGGCAACTGGAATAGGTAGAGAGAATTTCATCACTAGAGAGTTCCCTGTATCATCAAAATCACAGGTTTTGTCTCTAACCCTACACACTCAGGTTTTGAGGTTATGAACCATCTAGAAATCTTTGAGGAGCATATTTTAAGAACTTCATGTCTGCAACTGCTCCAGCTATAGAGTAGGAAGTAGTAGTGGTAGTAGTAGAAGAAATTTTCCACTTGGGGAACACCTCAAAGTGTTGTTCCCTGGAGTCAGGGAGCTGAAGTAAATGACCTTGTGAGATCCCTTCCAGCCTAAAAAATTCTGCGATTCCATGACCTTTGATCAGATGAGGCTTGAAGAGTCTGGGATGAACAAGCTGGAAAGAGTACTGGACCAGAAATCAGGAGATTTGGGGGGGTCTAGTCCTGGCCAACTCCCTGTGTGACTTTGGGCAAGTTCTTCACCTTGTGAATCTCAACTTTCCTCTTCTATAAAATGAGGGTCTTGGATTCAGTAGGGTCTGAATTCTGTCCCATCTCTCACAGCAATTCTATAACCTGCACCTGCCTCCCACCTCACAAGCTAAGGACTGTTAACTCTACTTTCCCACAGCCTGGTCCATGCATCTGTGCTCTTTCCACTTTTTCTGAGTCAGAGGATAGCCGTGGGTGCTTCAGATGCAGGAAGCTACCCACACGGATGCTCAAAAAGGGCGTCTCTGGCATGGGTCCTACACAAGGATGACATTGTTGAGAAGATGAAAGAAAACAATCTCAAACACCTCCCAAATGGTGAGGGACCAGTTCAAAGGGCAAAGGACACCTTTTGGGGAAACAGTTATCTCAGAGTAGGCTTATTATATAAAATTTATATTTATTATATATTCATATTAATATATTTATATATACTTTTATATATAATTATAAGCATGCTTAATATATATATAGATATTTATTTATATTTATTATGGTATTTATATAGTATATATTTAATACATAAATATTTTTGTTTTTATTTATATATTATATACATATATAATTTTTTTTTTGCTCTAGCTCATGGAAACCATTAGGATTTAGAGGTCAAAGTGACTGTAGAATCATCTAGGAGCATAGAACTACAAAGAACTTTGGATGTCATCTAACCTAATTCTCTCCCTTTACAAATGAGAAAACTGAGATTCAGAAAGACTAAGTAAATTGCCCAAAGATGCCCAAAAATACATAGGCAGTAAGTGACAAAGTCTAGATACTATCCCAAGTCCTCTGAACCCAAATCCAGCATTCTTTACATTTTACCACAGTCTGACCTATACACACATGTACATATATGTTTCTATATATGTGTCTTGTATGTATACATTCACACACTTGTAAATTCATGCTTTATATTGCACAATGTATATATACATGTGTGTATACATATACCCATATATATGCATACAACATATACATTCAACAAGCTAGGTCCCATTTACTGTAAATAATAAATCTTGTGAAGTGGTCCTATGTATTCAAATTCACACTATTCAAAGTTGCAATTATGTAAAATCTAGTCACTGGTTCCAACAAAATGGAAAGGTGCAGTAAAAATTTGAATAATGTAACCACTTAACAGGATTCATTATTCATGCTATTCAAGACTTAGCTATATGTAGATGGATACATGCCTGTATATATCCATGTATATATTAACACATGCATTGTGGACATACATGTGTGTACACATCTCTCTCTATATATATAAATATATATGTAATATTTATATATATAGAATTAATTTATAATTATATATAATATATATGTATATGCTATACACACACACACACACACACACACACACAGTTTTGATTTTGGCACAAATGAAATTTCCCCAAAAAACCTCCAACAATCTCTTCTCTCTTCCATGAGATATATTCTCCAAATGTATGTTTTGTTTTGCTTTTGTTTTTGTTTTGAAATTAGATCTCCCCTATCTCACCCAGGCTGCAAGTGTGGCACTCACTCAAGGGCTTGAGTCCATTGCTGATTGGCACAGAAGTTTTAGTCTGTTCCATTTTTCTGACCTTGTGGTATATCCCTCCTTAGACAGCCTGGTAGCCTTCCATTTGTGAAGCTCATTAGTGCTAGACTTAGTGCAGATACCTGATCTTCTTTAGCCTTACTGCATCTCACAACTCCACAATTCAAGAGATCCATCAGCCTCAGCTTCCAAGCATCAGTCCCTAGAGAATGTGTCACCATGCTTAGAACAAGTGCATAGTTAAGCAAAACTTTTTAATAGAGGTTTTCTTAATAGAATAGAATAGAGGAATTCTTAATAGAATAATTGTTTCTGGTGCTATTCAGTCATTCAGTTGTGTCCAGCTGGTCATGACCCCATGGACCACAGCATACTAACATTATCCATGGGGTTTTCTTGGCAAAGACACTGGAATGGTTTGTTATTTCCCTCTCTGGTGGATTAAGGCAAACAGAAATTAATTGACTCAGAGTTACACAGCTAGCAAGTATCTTGAGTCCACATTTGATTTCAAGTCTTTCAGACTTCATGCCCAAAACTATTCATTGAGCCACCTAGTTGCCTTCAGAATAATTATAACTATTTGTAAATGTCACTTTCCACTTTTATAGTTTACCAATTAACAGAAAGTATACGTGCTTTAATTTTAATAGTTTTCCTTTGTTGTATTTAACTTAAATATTCCAGCCTTGTAATATTGTCTTTATTTACTTTACTGTAGTCACTATGTACATTGTTCTTTTTTATTTCAATCTGCACTATTTCATATATTTTTCCATGTTTTTTCTGAATTCTTTGAATTCATCATTTCTTTTTTTCATAGACCTCTGTTTTAAAGCTGATCTCAAAACACATATTTCAACACATTTTTGCTCCTAGATTTTTGTTATTGTGAATTATGCTGAATGAACATTTTTGTTCAGATAGTTATTTTTTTCCTGTCACTAATCTCTTCTACAAGCTCCCCTCATTTTACAGATGAGGAAACTAAGACAGACCTTCTCTGCATGTTTATTTGTTTCCTTCTAAATATCTTTTTGTTCTTGTCCATGCATTTAAAAAATACTTCACTGACCCTCCTTTCCTTTCTTCATTTTTTCCTAAATACCATCATCAATAGTCTCCTCCTCCCCAAAACCCCAACTCCATATAAAAAAGAAAAACACAATCCTTAAGAGATAAAGTAACTTGCTGAAGAACTAATAGAAAAGGTTTTGTATTCTGCTCCTGACCCTCCAGATCAGAGCTCTTTCTATTGTACCTCAGAATTAGATCTGGTCATACTAATTGTGTTGAAAGAGCTCTGATTCTTCTGAGTAGCCATCTTCACCTCAATATCACTTTTTTATCTAGTTTCTAAGCCTCATTTTATTTTGATGTGCCAACCATCTAGCAGAGTACCTTGAATATAACAGACACATAATAGCTGTTTTTGGGTCAAATTTCTTGATACATAGATTTCCTTGACAGCATCACAGAGAAGTGGTTAAATATTGTCGAAATGAGGAACCAAACAAAACAGTCCATTACCACTTCTGGACATTTCTAGTTGTTAGTAAAGTTTTAAGTTGTTCACACACACACACAATGAACTTGTCATCTAGTAAAGTAGGAGAAGAGATATGTACACAACCATAAAAATTTTTTTACTGTTCAATAATGTCTGACTCTCCATGACCTAATGGACCTGTGCATGGGGGTTTCTTGACAAGGATACTGAGGTGATTTGCCATTTGATACTGAGAGGATTAATGCAAATGCAGGTTAAGTGACTTCCTCTAAGTCACACAGCTAGTAAGTGTCTGAAACTGATTTTGAATTCAGATCTTCCTGATTCCAGATTCAGCACTTTATCGATTGTGCTATCTAGTTGCTTTATGAAATGAGAAAGTTTGGTTTACTTAGTCATTTCAGTCATGTCTGACTCTTTGTGGCTCTATTTGAGGGTTTTTTTTTTGACAAAGATACTATGTGGTTTGTCATTTTCTTCACCATTTTATTTGACAGAAGAGGAAACTGAGATTAACAGTTAAGTAATTTGCCCAGAGTCTATTAAGTGTTTGAGGTTGTCTTTGAACTCAGGAAAATGAGTCCTTCTGATTCCAGATTACACATGCTATCCACTGTGCCATCTAGCTGCCCTAATAAAAATTAGAATGTGGTAAATTCCTAAGACAGAGACAACTAGAAGAGTTTTAAATCTGGGTTTAAGTTGTGTCCTGACACATACTAACTATGTGACCATAAGCAAGTCCCTCAACCTCTTGGTATCCCAAGAAAGTCTCAAAGACTATAATTTACCAATGAGTATGCTAATAGCCTTCATCTTGAGAATTCCCCACACCAATGAAATTATACCTCTGAACTCCACCTTACAAATTATGAATTTAAAATATTTTAGGATCATGTAATAACAGAAAAGTAACATATGTCACTTCCAAGTAGGATGCTCAAGATCCCATACCCAGAAAACTTTTAGATTACAACCTGTCTTCTTCAGGTCCTCTAGGTTTGAATCCTACAGGAAATATCTTGACTACTATAATCCCATTCAATTCCTTGTTCCAAGCCCTATTATTTTCTTTGATATTCCTGTCCTTCATCTCTGTGGTTACCTAATTCCCTCTTCCTGTTTCAAGTGGTGGTGGTCAAGAGAGAAGTCAAAGCTTGTGTCATCCTCTTTCCTAAGAATTAGCTTCTAGCTCATTACAGATTT
The DNA here is from genome assembly GCF_902635505.1 of Sarcophilus harrisii. Taxonomy (NCBI): domain Eukaryota; kingdom Metazoa; phylum Chordata; class Mammalia; order Dasyuromorphia; family Dasyuridae; genus Sarcophilus; species Sarcophilus harrisii. The sequence goes on from NC_045428.1 coordinate 490,874,019, forward strand.
ACTCTCTCAAATATCCACACTGATAAATGCTGTTCCTTCCCCATCATACTCAAGATTTACACCAACACACATAAGGTGGGATGAAAATTTTTTCTTCTATTCTAGTTCAAGCAGAAAATGAAAGTAATCTCCAGGGAAAGACCCTAATCTTGCTCACCTGTTCCAGTGTCATGTTGGACAGGGACCATACATCTGGACTCTTACTAAAGACTAGAGGGGATAAGAGAAATCCAGGAAGGTATTGTAGAATGTGCTCCAAAGCACAAAGGTGGGAGAACATCTTTACGTGAAGAAAGGTGTAGGTAAAGATATAGTTATAATAGAAATGGAACTAGACTTGGGGGTGGGGAATTCAAGGATTGAAATGCAACTCTGTTTCTTATTATCTGTGTGATCTTGGGACAGTCATGACCACTCTGGGTCTTAGTTCCTAAAAAATAAGTCTTGAGCTATATAATCTCTAGTTATAGAGATTGGTTTTATAATCCTAAAACACACTATTCTCATCTTTGATAACTCAAAGGCTCCAAGAACTATTGAAAGTATCTCCCTTCCCTCTGGATAGACCACACTTCACTGGCCCAGCCAGATAGGCATCCCTACCAATGTGAGACCCTAAGGAGCCAGCACGTCAGTATGTGCCTGAGAGGAAGGTTTATGATAGCATTTTCTATCCCTGATTTCTATTTTGGGAGCCACAAAGGTCAATGTCAGCTGCTGATGGCAAGAACGTAGAGGCAAGAACGAGGAGGCGTATGTGGGAGCAGCTGGGCTTCCCAGCCTCCAGGGTCCAACTAACCAGGAGGTACATACCTCAAGCACATCAACCACAGGAATGACATAAATGCCTGTTTCAGGGCCCAGGGGCTGCCTCGTTATAGAATCCCCAAAGGGAGAAAAAAGAGAAAGAAATGAAACTTGACATGACCCATTCAAAGAGCTTTCCCAGTGGGTCCCCCCACTGACTCCCGATGGCAAATGAACTGTCTTTGTTAGCAAATACACCAGCAATTTAAATCCTCCCAGGCAGAGGGGCTCCCTACTAGCAGAACCTTTCCCTATCCTTTTGCTGTTTATCCTCACAATATTCTCCCTTCCTCCCTCCCAACTTTACCCCTGTGCTGGTAGAAACCTCTCTCATAAAACATCTCATTAAAATAATTCCCAGGGGACTGGTGAATCCAGGGCTGGGACTAAAGCTCAGCCCCACATTTTCCTTGTGTTGAAGTCAAGTGCATTCCAGGTCATCCCTTACGCCTATCTTCTCAGGGGCTTTGCCCTTGAGAAAGCCTTTTAGCTCACGGGCAGGCTTTGCCCCCAGGATATAGATAGATTGATGACATCATTAACAACTGGCAACAAGAAGTAACCCATTGTGGAGAATTTAGGAGACCTTCTCATTCTTCCACTACAGAGCTGTGAGACCTTAGACAAGTACTTCACATCTTTAGGTCTCAGCTTCTTCATTTGTCAAAACAGGGGGTTGGATTATATCTCTCTTGTCCCTTCCCTATCTAATGTTCCATCACTTTTTAGTTCAATGATTTTGAAATACTTGAAATCAGTTGCTTTATCTTTTAAATCAGTTGCTTTATCTCTTTTAGAAGGTGAAATCTCAAATCTCCATTGTAGAACGTCTATTTTTTAAAATTACATGTAAATTAAACATTACTTTCTTTTTTATTAAAGCCTTTTATTTTCAAAACATATGAATGGATAATTTTTCAACACTGACCCTGCAAAACTTTGTGTTCCGAATTTCACCTCCTTCCCTCCATTCCCTCCTCTAGATGAGAAGTAATCCAATATATGTTAAACATTAAACATTACTTTTAAAGCTACAGGTTTGTGTGTTTCCTTCTCAACATCCTTCTCTTCTTATGTATTTTAAAACAAAGTTTCAGGAATCTTCTTTTTTTCCTAAATAACACTATTGAAAGTTTCCTTCTCCTTTCCCCAAATTCCCCCAAAGGAAAAAAAAAGAAAAAAACACAATCCCATAACAAATAAGCATAATCAAATCAAAAAAGAATTCATACATGTGCACATTCAAGAACAAAAAAGTCATTTTATGTCTTAAATCTATCACCTCTTTGTGGTTAAGATACTTTATCACTGGTCTTCTGTAGTAGTAGAGAGTTTTTACAATGATCATAGTTCTTTTTTTTCCCCTTTTTTTGCTGAGGCATTTGGGGTTAAGTGACTTGCCCAGTGGCCCACAGCTAGGAAGTATTAAGTCCTCCTGACTTCAGGGGCAGCATTTTATCTACTGCCCATCTAGCTACCCCAATAATCAGAATTCTAAAGTCAAAGTTGGGGTTTAGCACTGTTATTGTTACTACTATATAAATTGTTTATTTCATTCTGATTATTTGCCTCTGTATCAATTCATGCAAGTCTTCTTGGGTTTCTCTGAAGTGGTCCTTTTCATCATTTCTCCTGGTCCAATACAGTTCCATGACATTTTCTCCCTTCCTTTACATTCTCTGAAGTCCCTGATATCCCTTATTGACTGAGAGGCCTCTGAGCTGAGAAGCTGGGCACATACACTGGAAAAGGAGATGGAGAAAAGTACTGCTCCAGGTTTGAGTAAAGGGGGTGAGGTTCTGCTTAATTTTCCTAAAGAAAGCAGTATAATTATGGAAACTAGTCTAGTATTCATATCTTCTCCAACGTTAGAGTACAACAGAATTGCAAATCTAATGAGGACCACAGAATCCTGGGATCCTAAAATTTAACAGGACCTCAAGAAATTTTATCTATTCAATCTTCCTATCTTCAAAACTGGATCACAGAATCACGGATTTAGAAATTTGAGGAAAACTTTAAAAGTACTGATTTCAAATTGCTCATTTTATATTTTATAGTTGATGAACTGAAACAAAGAAAAATGAAATATCTTCTGCCAGATTTCACTGGTTATAAATAATAGAGCTAGGGTGCTCTAAAAACAATCTAGGAATATAGATATTTAATTAAATTTTTTTCCTTTCCTCATCTTTTTAGGACAGGGGATTCTAAGAGTCCATGGATAGAATCTAAGAGGTCTATAAATTTGGAGAGAAAAAAATTACATCTTTATTTTCACTAATCTTTATTTCCATTGCAATCCTATGTGTTTATCTTATAAATTTTAAAACATTATTCTGAAAGGCTTCACCAAACTGCCAAATGGGTCCATTTCACACACATAAAAAAGATTAAGAACCTTGCTTTATACCTAGTTAAGATCAAAATGGGTACATGATTTAGACATGTAGGCTTAGCAAGTTAGGGAAGCATGGATTATTTTACAAATCAAACTTATGGATAAGGGAAGAATTTATGACCAAAGACGAGATAGAGATGATTGATAAAGGTCAAAGGATATGAACAGACAGTTTTTGGAAAAGTCAAAAGTTATTTATAGTTATGTGAAAAAATGCTATGAATCATTATTTATTAGAGAATTACAAATTAAAACAATAACTGAAGTACCTTCTCATGCCTATCAGATTGACTAATAAGACAGAAAAGAAAAAAATGACAAATATTGAAGGGAATGTAGAAAAACAGGAACACTAAAGCACTGCCAATAGCATTGTGAATAGATCCAATCACTCTGGAAAACAACTTGAAACTATGCTCCCATTTTTTTAGCCTAAAAGGCTATAAAACAGCATGTAATTTAATTTACCAATACCATAACTAGATCTGTCTCCAAAAGAAATCAAAGGAAAAGGAAAAGAACCAATATATACAAAAATATTTATGTCAGCTCTTTTTTGTAGTGGCCAAGAATTGGAAATTGAGATGCCCATCAGTTGGGAAATGACTGAATAAGTTGTAGTATGTGATTGTGATTGAAATACTATTTTAGTGTAAGAAATGATGTGCAGAATACATTAAAAAAAACCTGGAAAGACTTATATGAAATAATGCAAAGTGAAGTGAGCAGAACCAGGAGAACACTGTACTCAGTAACAATGATCAACTTTGAATGATCCCATGATCCCAAACATTTTTAAAGGACTTATGATAAACATGTTATACATCTCCAGAGAAAAAAGTGATGGCAAATGAATGCAGATTGAAGCACACATTTTTTACTTTCTTTATTATTCTTTGAGTTTGGGGTTTTTTGTTTGTTTGTTTGTTTTTGGTCTTTGAGATTTGTTTGTTCATTTGTTTTACAACATGGCTAATATGGAAATATTTTGCAGGAGTTTCTTTGCCAGGGAGTTCTTTAGACAAATGAAATCATAGTTCCAAACCAAATAATTTCCATAATAACTCTTATTTCATTGTGCTTTACAGAACACTTTGTATGAGGGTCATACCTGATCCTTATAACAATCATGTGAGGTAGAGAATGCCAATTTTTTTCTTCCTCATAATTTGAGGCTGAGGAAATTGAAATTCAGAGGGTTAAGATTACTGTACATGGCAAAGACAGGACATTTTCTCCTAACTCTTAATCAAGGCTTTGTTCCACCAAACTGAGAGTACCAATAAGGTTAAGTTCCTGGGGCTCAGAAGGACTTTGAACAATCATTTTATCAGTCCCCTGCTTTCAGAAAGCAGGACATGTAAATGCCCTAGAGAACTGGGTCTCATGGGTCCTGTACTTCAAACTTAAAGGAAAAGAGTAAGGAACTAGGAAAGAAGGCCTGGCTTTCATGGACAGCCTGAACACTTTGGTTACCTAGTACTTGAGGACAGAGGGTTGATTTATCCTGGTGATATTTTCTTTTTTGTCTGGCACACTTCCCCTCCTCATGGGCTACGCTCAAACTATGGTATACACCAGGGACTATCCTGCTACCCCAAGGTAAAAACAAGCAGTTAGGAGGGGACAGATGACAGGTTTGAGTCTATAATGAAACAAAGAAGGACTCTTTTTAAACAAGCAGTTAAATGAAACCTCGTCATTGAGGGAGTCCCATCTCTCAACTGGCCGTGGGCAATTTTTATAAGGTCTCTGAGCATGTCTGAGAAGGGGCTATTGTAAGCTCCAGGCAGTGCTAAGCATTTCCCATCATCACTCTTCACCAAGGGGATGCCTTCCCTTCTTGTTTGACGAGCCCAGGAGGAGAGAAATTAATGAAGTTGTTTTGAGACAAACATTCCTCCAGGTCCCAAGGCTTGCAGAGTTTCAGGCTATGGATTCAAGCAGAATATGACCCCCAGTTATAGATGTGAGTAAATGGAGTCAAAGGAATGTGATTGGTTCTGGAAGTCATCCTCTAGCCCGGTGATATCTGGGGTTTCCTTCAGTTTCTATCATATTTGACCTTTACAGGATAGCACCCCAAAACTTTATTTAATTGCTGTAGCTACAAGCTCATGTGTTGATACTAAGATGGCAGTGAGATATACTTGTAGGGAGCCTTTTCCTGTATTAAGCCTTAATATGCTTAAAATAAAGATTAACCTTTTTTGAGGGAGGGAGTTGGCTTTTTCAAAAGGATTCTGTTAGGATTTATTGGAAAGACATAAATTAAAACTACCTTACAAAGTACAAAATTGTTGCATTCATTGGATGTAGAACTGGAAGTATCCTTAGAGTTGATCTAATCAACTCTTTCATTTATAGATGAGAAAACTGAGGCTCAAAAGAAAGAAGAACAACTGGACCATGTTCATACAGTAAATAACTAGCACACCCAGAATCCAACCCCAAGTCCTCCCACTCCAAATCCAGTGTTTTTTTCATTCTACCACCATACCTCCCCCACAGAATTTTATTCTAAAATATTCCTAGAATAGCCATGGAGACCAGCTCAGCTCGCCAGACTGGCTCTGCTTCTATTTCTGCAGCATCCTAGCATGTTGGAGTTGGAAGGGACCTTAGTGATATCTAAATCAACGCCCCTCATTCTAAAGATGGACAGGAAACGAGACCCAGAGAGATGAAAGGCTTGGTCCACAGTCACATAGCTAGCCAGGGCTAAAACCCCAGTTTCTCCATTCTCAATGTAGTGATCTTTCCATGTATTGCTTCATTTAAATAAGTTGTCTGTGGCTATCTTAGGGAAGTAAATGACTATAAGTTATATAACCTTCTTGGGATTCAATCAAATGAGGGAGTGGGACAAAATGTACTCTGAGGCCTTTTATATTATATTTCTACAACAAATTTTCCATGGACTTCATTCTATAGGAATTCCCAGGCCCTTCTTGAAAAATTAAGTAACAATGGGTAACTAACAGAGTCATAATGGGACAAAGGAAAGAGTAATGAACCTAAACTCCAAGTTCAATTACATCATTATCCTACAGGATGACCATGGCCAAGTCATTCCACATCTCTGGGGCCCTGGGTCCTAAGCTATAAAACAAAGAAGTTCAGTTATTCCTTCTATATCACAAGGATTAGAGATGTGGAGCTCCTGAGATCAGAAAAATATGTGTAAAACTTTTTGGTCCTCCATTTGTTTGAGGAAAGAATTCAGGTTTTTGTCTTATGGAGTGTTTACAGTACCTTATTGTAAAATTTAGATTAAGTATTTTTCTGTGCCATTTGCTGGCCTTTATGTATTGTCTATGGCTACCACAAAACTCCCCCATAATTCCCCTTTTTTTTACGCTGATCAAAGATATATCAAAACCACTGTGGGGAAATTCATGATATGGAATAACTAACAGCATATGAATACCAATGTAAGTCTAGCTTCATCCTGTGGACAACCACTGTGTTACCTCAAGAGAAGTTGCATTAGAGGAAGTAGCACAAATTTAAACTTCTTCATGAAACCTTCCTTGTTCTACCCAACAAGGAGTGATACATCCCTGTATTAATCTTTGAGATATTCTTTTGTTTCTTTTGTGCGTTTAATTGCATTCTGATGTAGGGGTAGTTGTCCAACCCTACCCCAATTAATCATAGAAGGTTCAGTTATCTCATTTGAATCAATCAATCAAAATAAACTAGTTGGGAATAAGTTTTTAATTAATTTGAAAGAATAACAGGATCTTTGGGTTATTGGATAAAGAGGGAAAATATTTTGAGATCAAAGATCATCTTAGGATATAGATGCATATATATGTGTGTGTGTATGTATGTATATATATATATATATATATATATATATATATATATATTATTTGTGTGTGTAAAGCAAACTAAAGGTCTCAGAAGAAAAGGCAACCAGAGATGAATTGACTGAGTTACCAGCTTGTAAACTTTGAAAGGTTAGACGATCTGAAATTCTCATTGAGTATTAGTATTGAGTATTGGTAGCTTCAGTGAATGGCAGCAGCCTCTGCATTGGGAAGATGTAAATTCAGGACAAGGTAAACATATAGAGGAAAGGCAGTTTCAGGAAGGTATAAACTTTAGGGCATGGTTGAAACCTATTTCTGGAAAAACTTATAGAGATTTCATGCAGGTAGAAAAGGAGTTCAAGTTACCTTTGCCACATAAATTTACATTATACATACATGCCTCATTACCATTTTACTATAAATTTGAGTTCACTCTTTCCAGGCACCTCTATATATGGGGGAGGGATGACAGAAAGAGAGAAACAGAGACAGAGACAGACAGAGAGAGAGAGAGAGAGAGAGAGACAGAGAGACAGAGACAGAGAGAGAGAGAGAGAGAGAGAGAGAGAGAGAGAGAGAGAAAGAAAGAGAGAGAGAGAATGTCCCCAAATATGACTGCAAGTTCTTTGAGGAAATTTTCCATCTTTGTACCAAGCATCTAGCACAGTTACTATACTATACCATGGCTGTATTAGTCATACATAATGGCGGGGCTCTTACTATGACTTCAGTGCTGGAAGGTCAGCCTGGTATGGACAGAATATACTGATATCTCATTCATTGAGGGACCAGGAAGAAGAAATAATATCATCTGAGATAACAGTGTTCATTATTAGAGTAATTCATATGCGGTCACAAATGAACAAGGCAAAGAGAGCAAAAGGATAGATAAGGGTTTAAGAAATGGGTATCCAAACAAATTTTAGCTTATAAATTTCTTAGGAAGAGGTATTCTTAAAAATGGACTCAATGTGATAATCATGAGGGTATACGTTTGAGATAACCTTAATTCTCTTTCTCCTCTTCTTTTGATCAAGCTTTAACTGTGGAGAACTTCCTGCCTTGGGTAGTGTTTCCCACATGGGAAATTGCTACATTTGTTTAACAGCAGATATTATTCTTTTCCTAAGGACAAACTGAGTTTGAGATGCCTGCAGGATATCCATTCTGAAATGTTCAATAGGGAGTTGGTGATGAAAGACTAAAACTCAAGGTAAAGGCTAGGACTGGATATATAAGAAAATAGATTGAGAACACAAAAAGACTTTGGAGGATATTTAATCCAATCCCTTCTTTTTATAGATGAAGAACCTGAAGTCTAAAAAGGTTAATTTGTATCTGAGAATCATTAGTGGGGAGATGATCATTGAAGTGAGTTGATGAAGTTACTAAAAGAGATTACAGAGAAAGAAGAGGGCCCAAGACAAGTGACTTGTGATACAGCCACAATTAGGCACCAAGATAAAGATGATGACCAACAAAAGAGATTAAGAAGGAGTGATCAGACAAAAAGGAGAAAGAGAGAGCAGAAACAATGCCAGAGGCTGCCTGCATTTCTGCGCCTTCACCCATTGGTTAAACAAGAGACTAGGTTCAGAAGAATCAATTAACATTGGCTCCCTATAGAATTCCTTTTCAAGTAGAGGGCAATGGGATTTTGGGACATTGGGGAAAAAAAAAGGACTTTGAGTTGGTGTGTTGGTTAGTTATATAGATCTAAGATTCCATTGATGAGACTTTGGGTCTTTGATATAAAGACTCCAGCCCAAGATGTCTACTATGTGATTGGCAGGTCTTTTCCAAGAGACTTCAGCTTCTTCAAGAAAACTCATTCCATCTGTTGCTTTCTTTTCTTACCTTTCATATGTCTCTGGATGTCTGTATAGGTTCCTTTTTCCTTATCTCCCAGTCCTTCTTTATCTCTGCTCCACCTCTGTGTGTCTCTATTTTCCCTTTTTGATCTCTGTCTTTGCCTCCCCCTTACTCATTGCCTGCCCTGATTCAGAAAGGGTCCATTTTTGTCCAAGAGGCTCCTATTCCTGGGAACCAGGTCTTTGTGCTGAATGAGTAGGCCCCAGAATGTGAAGGATAAAGTCACAGCCCTCTCCTCTTGCTTCCCATGCTTGGGAGCAGGAAGAAGCCACAGTGAGACAGACATCAGAAACATCCTTGCAAAGAAAAACACTCTTAAGTGTGGGGAGATGCAAACTTACTGGGTGCGGGCAGGCTGCCTCGGGAGCAACAAATGAGCCTGTGCAGATGGTGGTGAGATAAATGGCGCCATCTTTTTACTGTAGTGGTACAGTCGTAATTTTCCGGAGACATTTATTAGGCGGCGTCTCCCTTCTGTGGGGCTGTGCTATGCTGGGCTCACAGAGCTCCAAGCAAGGTGGAGCGTGGAACCCAGCACTAATGGGATGATGGGCGCCCAAATCTCTTCAATTCCTTTCCTCCAATTTTCGCTTCTGACAATTTATAGGTTAGTTTGATGCTTGAATGGCTGTATCTCTCTAGTAATATGTATTCTTCGTAAGTATTCCCTGCTGTGGTATATCCTAAAAGAACTCCATCAAATAATTATCTTCCTCTTTATTTATTCTCTGTCTTTCACTTGATCTGCATCACTATAAAATATTCCAATGGTCTCCTCTGAGCAGAAAGTCTTCCCAATGATTGTAAAGTGTATTTATGTACAGTATTAAATCTACACTCTGTGACTGTTGATCACGGCGCTTGTCTAATCTGACACTGCTTTGAATCCCCACTGGGCACCCACCACCTTCTGCCTGGAGAGGCAGCATGGCCGCTTCAATTCCATGTTCAAGCTGATCTGAGAGCCTTGGAAAAGAAGCTTTCCTAAAACACCTTTCATCCCCTAACTCCATCTGACTACATCCCTCTCCCCCAGTGGTGTAAATTCCTTCTATTTTCTCCTCTTAAATGGACAAAATAATGCCTAGAAAACAGTGAGAATCTGAAAAATATTAGCACTTAGTATTTTAATGACTTGTTTTGTCCTCTAGGTATTTTATTTGAATTTTCTCTTCCCAGTTAGATGTTCATATCTTCAAGGGCAGGGATTATTTTTATATATATTTATATATGACCCATATTAAATATACACATATGGACAATGTATTTGTTCCATATACATATATACATGGGCATATATATGTATATGCTCTTATAGTACAGACTTAGGCATACGGTAAGGTACTTGATAAATATATATTAACTTGATTTGTACCCTTTCCCAAGAAACCTTCTCTGATAAACCTCAGAAAGGTTTGTAGTAGGAGAGCCAGAAGGAAAACTCAGACTTCTTATTTCACTTTCATAGTGAAGGGGCTACAGAGACACACATACAGAGAGAAACAGAAAGAAATGAAGAAGAAGAAGAAGAAGAAGAAGAACAAGAACAAGAAGAACAAGAAGAAGAAGGAGGAAGAGGAAGAGGAGGAAGAGGAGAAGGAAGAAGAAGAGGAAGAGGAGGAGGAGGAGGAAGAGGAAGAGGAGGAAGAGGAGGAGGAGGAGGAGGAGGAAGAAGAGGAAGAAAAGGAGGAGAAGGAAAATGAGGAGGAGGAGGAGGAAAAAAAACAGAGGGGAAGAGGAAAAAAGAGAGTTAGAGAGACAGGGAACTATGTACTTTAAGGAGCTGTTGTTTGTCCTGGTTCTTGAAGAGGACCATAACATCAGGGAGATGATGCCATGATATGCAAATGAGGGAGGCTGGGAAAGGAGACCTGCTTCACTTTCCCCTCCAGAAACATTTAGACCAGTGGCCAGATATAGACCAGGACAACTAGAGATGACCTTGAATGAAATGGGAGATCTTGGCCTTATTAAACTAAGATTTTCAACAGATTTCAATTTGACTGAAGCTGTACCCATTCAGTGCTTAAGGCTAAGTAGCAATGGAGGCAAAGAATCTCCTTTTTCACCTAGTTCAAAAAGAACCATGATATAGAGTGGCACTTTGCCATGGCACTTGGACATTCCCTTTCTCTACTAATGTGAATTGTATAAATTTTGCAAGATTGACAAAGAAGGTCAACTCTCTGCTATCCCTTAATTCTTTTCTGATGGGGAAGGTGAGACTCACCAGGATGGAATGATTGATTGACTTTTTAATAACCTTGAGCCACATGGATCTACATGATGGCAGAAAGACCATATTTGTCCTTGTAAGAAGGGGTAGGGAATAGGTGTGGGGGAAGGTTGTTTTCTCGATTCTATGAACTTAGTTATGAACCTCTGCTGAATTTTGTTTAATTAAATAAAACCTGTCTTATAGTCAATGCTTAATTAACCTGAATACTTTTGAGGGGAATCATAGTATTATAAATTTAGTTTTAAGGAACCTCTGATGTAATATAGACTAATCTATTTGAAAAATGAAATCAAGAAGGGTTGAATAACTTGTTTAAGTTCACATATGAAATTTATGATAAAGTCAGAATAAAAAATCAGGTTTTTGAACCTTGAAAGATAATGGTCTTTCCACTCCATGTTGCTTCCCCTAGCTAAAGTTCCACTTTGGGATAAATAAATGAGTCAAACATTGATATATTTCAGGCTTTTCAGGATAATGACACAAACTAGAAAGATTCTGTCAGAGAGACTCCAAAATTATACCTGGGTCTATCATGACAGGAATTGGGGTCTAAATGGCAAGTGGCTAATGTTACTGTTTTACATATATTATATATAATGCATTATATATAGGCATTAAAAATGTATAAAACATAGTGAGATGCTTCAATAGAATTCTGAGGGGATGTTTAGACATAATCTAATTCAACCCTCAAGCTTACAAATTTAAAAACTGAGGCTCAGAAAAGAGAAATAGTTACAATGTTATATAGTTAATATATAATAACTAATAATATAGTTATATAGTTAAAAACAATAGTCACATAGTTAATAGTTATATAGTTAGATCTAGTGTGTGGCACATAGTAGCCACTTAATAAATATTTATTGAATTGAATTATTGAATTGATCTTATAACTTTTAGCCAGGGTTTTTTTTCCTACTACATACTACTCATCCCAATTGATTTCTTCTTTACTGTATGTGTCCTATATACTAACTCTAGTAAGTTTATATTATATTAATATTGATTTCTTGATACACCTTCATAATTGATTTTTATGTAAATGACTATTTCCTCAAGAATTTTAAAATCAGAGATCTCTTAGAGGTCATCTCATCCAGTCATCCAATCAATGTAAAAGAATGGGGCCTGTCATATTTCTTTTGTATTTTTGTTTTTCCCTCTCTTACCTAGCCTCTATCCAGTGGATGCTCAATAAGATCGGTTAACACTGTTTCTGTCCTGTTCCTCTAAGGTAACATGTACATTTTGTCCTATTCTCTCAACCCTCCTGAGTTGACTCCAATGAATAGAATTGTGGAATGTTAGACTTGGAAGATTATTAAGATATCATCTTATCCAATACCTTCATTTTGTAGATTAGAAAACTGAGAGAAGTGATTTACCTAACGCTACAGAACCAGAAAACCATATAGATAATACTTAATCTTTAATTTTCAAAATATATTGTTCTTTCTACTTTATTTCTCCTTTTTCCCCTTTAACTTGGGTAAGGATAGAGAAGTTTGTATTCTAAGAGTTTTATGGTCTCTTGAAAGTAGCATGGTGGTACAATGAATTCCTTTCTCTTGTGTGCTCTTCTCCTCCCCCCCAATCCAGAATCCTGGAAATGCAAGATAAAGCAGAAAGATGTGATGAAAAGAACATTTATTTGGGAACCAAATAGCCTGGAAACCAGGTGGTATTTTTTTCTTTTTTAAAATCAGTTCCTGATTTTCTATTTTTGTTTATGACAAGGGTTAAAAACTAACTGAGGTCCTGGGATTTGTGACTCAGAGACACAAGGTGTCTCCTCTTTTAGTCCTAAAAGCAATTTGGGACTATATCAATCTCTGAGTTAGAAGTAAGACATAAATCATACCTGAGAATTCTTAAAGACAGTACATAAAATCTTTGAGATATGGAAATGACAAGGGAAACCCTGAAACTCTCTCTCTCTCTGACTTTGGGGGGAAAACTTGGGAAACTCCCTCAGAGAAGCTCTCCCCTGAGAGACCCACCCCAGGGAATCAAGATAAAGTGGTTTCATTCTGTTATCTAGGTGGGACTAGTTGTCCCTACTTAGCCTGAGCTGGAGACTGAGATTTCTATCCAACTCTATTGAGTTGGAGATTAGTCCAGGGATACTCATTCAATTTCAAGATTCTCTATACTGATTCCAGCTCAAACTGCTCCCAGTCCACACCAAGAGCTGCTCATAAAACAAGCTTCCTTCAGCTCAATCCTTGCAGAGGACCTAATCATGCCAAGGAACCTCTCTCTCCCCTTTGCATAGCTACAACCCTCTGCCTACTGAAAAAAACATTCTCTTTTCAGCATTACTCCCTCTTTATCTCTCTCACCTATTTCGATAACAGGATCCTATTTACCTCTCTGTCAGGACCTGCCACTAAGAAAGTCAGCCTGCAAAAGATGACCTCTCAGTACTAATAATAAACTTAAACTTCTTCTGCCGGTTTAACTTTTCGGATTTGTAAATTCATTTATGAGGACCTATCCTGACCAGAAGGGGGTTCCCACAACTCCCTGCCCTGTGCCAAATCTCATCAAAATGAGAAGAAGAAGTGGGGATTTCAAGAGCCGAGCATCAGCAGCTATGGGGAGATAGTCTTCCCAGCCCTATCCAGGACTTAATAAACCAAGGAGAGAAAAAAATAGCAACATATGGACAAGAGTGTTTTTTTTAAAAAAAGAGGAAGAGAAGGAAGAAGAAGAAGAAGAATATAAGGGAGGGAGGGAAGGAAGGAAAGAAGAAAGTGAAAAGAGGCCATAAATCTCCTTTAGGCATTTCTTAGCAAAAAAACTGCCTAAGGCTATGAGCTGTGGCCATATCTTCAAAGATTACAGTAAACAAATCAAAAGGTCTATTCTTTCCCTAATTTCTCCCTGTGGGTGTTTTGTTTTTTTTTTGTTTTGTTTTGTTTTTTTAGTAAGAGATATTATAGGATAATCTGTTCAATTTTTTAAAACCTGTTTCTTATCAAGACATTTACCTCAAATATAAAAAGGCTATAGACCAATTAGTGAAAAACATAAATTTAAACTAAAGTACATATCCAAATCTCTACCTGATTGTCAGGTTTTTTTCCTTTGGGGCTCAGAGCTATTGTAATTGTGCTATTAATTTGAGTATGATATAAAGTCCATGAAATAGCAGAGCAACTATCTGGACCTGAGGAATCACTAGATTGTCCCTAAACTAAAAATCAAATTAATTGCCTTAAATAAGTGTGGTTGAGTAAATCTCCAGAGGGATAGGAAGTAAGGAGTTGAGTACAATGACCAGGAGAAATGACTACACTCTAAATCATCCCCTAAGAAAGGGATAGAAAAATCCTAGGGAAGATTTACCCCATATCTATCCGGTGGTAGGTAGAGCAATAGATAGAATGCTGGATTCAGGGGTTCAAATCTAGCCTTAGATAGATAGATACTAGCTAGCTGTGTGATGTTGGGTAAGTAACTTAACTTTTGTTTTCCCTCCACTGAAAATTGAGACTAATAATTAATATTTACCTCTCAGGGTTATTGTGAGGATTAAATGAGGTAATATTTATAAAATCTTTAGTATGGTCCTCAGCACAATGTAGGTATTTAATAAATGCTACCTATTATTATTTTTATTATAGCAGAGAGGAGAGAACAGAAAGGATTAATAAACAGCCATCCAACTGTGATCTCCACAGCAATACTCACAACTACTGTTACATGTCAGCACAAAGCAATTTAACCTCCTTGAGACTCAGTTTCCTTACCTGTAAAATGAGAGGGTTGGACCCAATGACCTCTTGGGTCTTTTTCTAATCTGAAAATTTATGGTTTTGAAGGTAATATGATTCCAATAGTCGTCTCAAGGCAGGTCTACAGCTAACCCATCCAAGACAGATACATACTTTTAGGAAATAAATTCAACATCTTTCCCTGTGAGTCTGTTGCAGGATAGAAGTCCCTTGAAGGTTATGCCTGGCCATCTTATATTGATGCAATTTACTCAAACAGGCAGGTGGCAAATCTGTAAGAGACCTAGTAGACAGAGCATACAGCCTAGAGTCAAGAAGTCTTTTGTTTCAATCTGATTCTAGACAGTGGGTAATCTTGGGCAAGTCATTAAAAAAAAAAAAACTCTGCCTCAGTTTCCTTATCTGTAAAATGCGCATAAAAATAGATCCCACTTCCTATGGTTGTTATGAAGATCAAATAAGATCATAATTGTAAAGTGCTTAGTATAGTACCTGGCACATAGTAAGTATTAAATAAATGTTAGCTATTATTATTATAATTAAAATTTATAATTGTGTGACATTAAGCAATTCACTTAACTTTTTCTTGGCCTCAGTTTCCACATTTGTAGAACGAAGGAACTTGACAAAATTATTTTGCTTTGCAAGTCTTAAAATATTACATGAATATATTATTTTTGCTCTAAGTTCAATATTCTTTTTTTAACTTTTTTTTAATTATAGCTTTTTATATACAAAAAATATGCATGGGCAGTTTTTCAACATTGACCCTTGCAAAAACTTCTTTTTCAACTTTACCCCTCCTTACCCCCACCCCCTCCCCTAGATGGCAGGTAGTTCTATACATGTTAAATATGTTAAAGTATATGTTAAATACAATGTATGTATACATATTTATGCAGTTATCTTGTTGCACAAGAAAGACTAGATTTAGAAAGAAGGCAAAAATAACCTGAGAAGAAAAAAACAAAAATTCAAGCAAACAAATACAGAAAGAGTGGAAATATTATGTTGTGGTCCTTACTCATTTCCCAGTGTTTTTTCTCTGGGTGTAGCTGGTTCTGTTCATTACAGATCAATTGGAACTGATTTGAATCCTCTCATTATTGAAGAGAGCCACTTCCATCAGAACTGATCATCATGTAGTATTGTTGTTGAAGTGTACAATGATCTCCTGGTTCTGCTCATCTCACTTAGCATCAGTTCATGTGAGTCTCTCTAAGCCTCTCTATATTCATCCTACTAGTCATTTCTTATAGAACAATAATATTCCCTAACATTCATATACCACAATTTATTCAGCCATTCTCCAATTGTTGGGCATCCCTTTAATTTCCAGTTTCTAGCCACTATGAAAAGGACTACCACAAACATTTTGCACATACGGTCCCTTTCCCTTCTTTAATGTCTCTTTGGGATATAAGCCCAGTAGTAGCACTGCTGGATCAAAGGGTATGCAGAGTTTGATAACTTTTTGAGTATAGTTCCTAATTGCTCTCCAGAATGGTTGGATCCATTCACAATTCCACCAACAATGCATCAGTGTCCCAGTTTTCCCACATCCCTTCCAACATTTGTCATTATCTTTTCCTGTCATCTTAGTCAATCTGCAAGTTCAATTTCTTTCCTGTACATCACCTTCAATACTTAAAGCTTTATATCTCTTAAAGCTCTTATAGTCTCAATTCTGAGGTATCACTTCATATCTCTCAGATTGACTAAGATGATAGGAAAAAATAATGGTGAATGTTGGATGGGAAATAGGAAAACTGGGATACTAATGCATTGTTAGTAGACTTGTAAACTAATTCAACCATTCTGGAGAGGAATTTGGAACAAAGTATACTTTGTATATGCAATATAAAGTATTTTTCATGTATGCTCTTTGATTCAATCATGTCACTACTGGATCTGTATCCCAAATAGATCATAAAAGAAGGGAAAAGACCCACATGTGCAAAAAATATGTGCAGCTCTTTTTGTGGTTGGCAAAGAATTGGAAATTGAGTGGATGCTCATCAATTGAGGAATGACTGAATAAGATGCAGTACATGAATGTAATAGAATATTATTATTCCATAAGGAATGCTGAGCAGGCTTATTTCAAAAAAACCTGGACTTACATGATCTGATGTTGAGTGAAGTGAGCGGAATCAAGAGAGAGTTGCACACAGTAATAGCAAGATTATGTGATGATCAACTGTGATGAACTTGGCTCTTCTTAGCAGTGAGGTGATTCATGACATTTCCAATAGACTTGGGATGGAACATGCCATCTGCATCCAGAAAGAGAGCTACAGAAACTGAATGTGAATTAAGCATAGTATTTTCACTTCTGCTTATGTGTTTATTTGCTTGCTTTTCCTTTCTTGTGGTTTTCTTCCTTTTGATCTGATTTTTCTTGCACAATAATTTCAACATTCATTTAAGATTATATGTGTTCCCAGCCTTTAACGAACTTATATCTCTCACTCCACCACTCAGTAGTCACACTTGTGCTCTCAAATATGGAGATATGTTTAAAAGGACTGTACCTATATAACGTAAATCAGATTTCTTACTATCTTGGGGAGGGGAGGGAGTTTTGAAACACAAAATCTTAAAAAAATGAACATTAAAAATTACTTTTATGTGTATTTGGAAAAATAAAATACTATTGAGGAAAATATAATAAATAAATATTATAAAAATGAAATAGAATAGATATGAAAAAGAACTCAAAAACACTACAGTATCACATTTTCAGTCTTTTCATCTGTAAGAATGAGGAGGCTGGCTTCAACAAAAATGCATGATTCTATGACTCAAAGTGGCAGAGATATAGCATGGTGGGCAACTTTGTTAATAAATGAAGTGCTAAGAGGAAAAAGGGAGAATATAGTCACAATCCCATCCTACTATTGCCAAGTTACCTCAACTCTGTACCTCAGGATTACAAATAGTACCACTTATAATTCCCAGTAATCCACATTTATATAATGTTGTGAGGTTTACAAAAAGAAGTAGTAGGAAAACAAGCATTTATTAAATATCTACTGTGTGCCAGGCAGTGTGCTAAGTACTTTGCAAATATTAACTCATTTGATGCTCACAACACTCCACCTCAACCTCTAACCCAGCTCATATGAGCATAATCAGGTTGAAAAGGGAGATATTATTATCACCATTTTAAAACTGAGGAAACTGAAGCAGACAAGGATTAAAGGATTTGACCAGGGTTATACAATAAATAAATGTCTGACATCAGATTTGAATGCAGGTCTTCCTTACTTCAGTCTAGCACTTTATAGAAAGTGTCACCAGATGCCTCTAGCAAGTATTACAATACCTATGTTATGAAGTAGGAAGAAGCCTCAGAGAGGTTAAGGGAATTTGTCCAAAGGGACATGGCTTGTATCACTACTGTGACACGATCACCCTGCCCTATTAGCTTCCGATGTGGATTCGATTCCTCTCCTCTTCACAGAAGATGTCTCTGGAAATTACTGTTTCACAGGTTCTCAACAGGCATTTCCTAAGGAGCTTCAGAGTACTGGCTCCTAGCAATTTCAATATTCATTTAAGATTAGTTGGGCTCTCAGCCTTTGAGGAACTTAAAGCTTATACTCTCAAAGCCTCATACTGGTTCTTAGTTTCTACTGTCATATTTGTGTGTGTAGGGCACATCCATTGGTAATGCATTAGTCTTCTAAATCTATCCTGGTCCATTAAAAAATGTCCCCTAGTTGTGAATTCTCTGTGGAAGCAAAGTTCTACTAATACCCTAAAAAGGGCAAATCTTATATTTTGGCACACGAGATGGTAACTAACGGGGTGCTTGGAACCTCCTCATACAGGTTACCAAGAGTCAATTGTTAAATTTTCAGCTTGACCAGTTACACCTCAGAAATCAATTAATGTTACAAATCAGTGCTTGATTTGTTGTTTTGTTGATTGTCTAGTCTTAAGAAAATAATGAATAAAACTTTTAATAATGAAGATTAAACTTAAAAATGTGTACTGCATTTATTTTCTCATAGAGCCAATGTGTTAAACATTTATTTAGGAAATGATTTGGAGAGGCTGCTTATTTCTCAGAAAATCCCTCTAGCCCATCAGCTCTATAAAGCTAAAAAATTTAGAGGAGGGATTATGGAGTTTGGGGGAAAGAGGAACAAGCCTTTCATTGTATAACAGTATAAAAAGCTTAAAAATTCCCTTAGGAGAAATAATTGATTTAAATTTCATGGTAAGGCATAAAAGACTGCTATTAGATTCTTTCCAGAGATCAAGTTTTTGTTTTGCAAGGAGAATGAAGTCAACTGAAGACCACTGGCTGCTTGAAGAAGGGGTTGAAGATAAGGAAGGAATCCCACAGCTCCAATGGATCTGTGATCTCACTCATGTGGGTATTATAAATTTCAGATCCTGCCCTGTCCATGTCTTTCCATAAACCTTTCACAGGAGTGAAAGATTTACCCAATGGGTCAGGGTCAGTAACATTGAGTCATTGTAAGGAGAGTTCTGGAACACAGGGGCTGCCCATTAGTTTTCTTTTTGTTCTTTCTATGGAATCAGCCTCCCTCCTTTTTAAAATTCAAGCATACATTTATCTAATGACATCCCATCACACCACATCTCCAGGGTAATTCTTAGTTTTTAACATGCTTCAGCCCACTTATTTCCACTGTGTTCCTTTTCATTTTTCTTTGGGTCATCTTCATCTCCACTTCTTTAATTATTGTAGTGCTCCATGACTTGGAAATGGGTTCAAGAAAACAAAAATGGAGCTGATGAGGAATACTGTTTTGGTACAATCATCTTCTCTAATTTTGGTTATCTTCACTATGAGTGTCAAGGGATTCCTTCTAGGCTTTGTCAAAAATCTCTACTTTTCCACCTTTAGGGTAATTACAGGAAGGGAGCCAAAATGTCTTCTTTTAAAATGTGTTTTTTCTAATAAAGCAGAACCTTTCAGATACTGATTGTAAAATTTTAAGGAGAGAAGGAATGCAGGAAGGTAGTCCCCATTTGGTGACACCTATGAGAATCCATTTAACCCATCATCTTTTCATGTCTTATAGGGAGAGATAGCATGGATGAGCAGAGATTTCGGATTATACTAGGAGAACTAGGTTACTTTTCTAATTCTGGTATACTTTTTTTTTCCAGGAATCAGTTTCCCAGTCTACAAAATTGATATGATGGGACCTTCTGCTTCTACCCCCTCTTCCCCCCGCAAATGCTGAAGACCAAGTTGGAAACAGACATAAAAATTTCACACAGTCAACAACATTTAGTGAACAGCTTCCTTTAGGTAAAAAACTCTGTTATAAGAAGGTACAGGTGGTCTGGGGGTGGGGAAATTGGAGAAGAGATTTTTAAAAAATGAAGTAGAAGATAATCTCGGCAATCAAAATGCTTAGCTAGAAAAGAGATTTAAGAACATTGGCAAAATACTTTTTATCTAAGCACAACAGCTAGCATTTATGTAGCTCTTCAAAGTTTGGAAAGCATATTACAAATATTAACCTTATTTGACTCTCCCAACAGCCTTGGGAAGTAGACATTTTTATTCCCATTTTACAGATGGGGAAACTAGGGTAGAAAGGTTACATGACTTGCTTAGGGTTATACAAGTAGTAATCTCCCTTGTTCTAAGTCCAGGACTCTATCCACTGTACTACCCAGATGTCTGATTACTATTATATATTATTGGTATATTACATCTACATACTATTGCATTAGTGTATTACGCCTCCAATACTATTGCTATGGCTAATTATTAGAGCACAAATCTATAAATGAATGAATAAAAAAGAATTTATTAAAAATCACATTCCAACACTGGTACATTATCAGTGGAGCTGTGAACTGATCCAAATTCTTGAGAACAATTTGGAACTATGCTCAAAGAGCTATAAAACTGTGTATATATCTTTTGATCCAGCATATCTTTACTAAGTCTGTATCCAAAAGAGAACATAAAAAGGGAAAAGAACCCACATGTGCAAAAATGTCTCTAGCAGTCTTTTTTTTTGTAGTGGCAGGTAACAGTGGATGCCCACTGTTGGGAAATGGCTGAATAAGTTATGGTTTATGAATGTAATGGAATATTATTGTTCTGTAAGAAATCAGCAAACTGATCTCAGGAAAACCTGGACAAACTTACATGAACTGATGCTAAGTGAAGTGAGCAGAACTAGGAGATCATCATACATGGCAACAACAAGATTTTGTGATGATCAACTGTGATGGACTTGGTTCTTTACAATAATGAAGTGATTTCAAGGCATTCCACTACACTTGTAATGGAAAGACCCATCTGCATTCAGAAAAAGGACTATGGAGACTGAATGTGGATTACAACATAGTGTTTCATTTTTGTTGTTGTTATTATTGTTCTTTGCTTACTTGCTTTTTTTCTTTTTCGTTTTCCCCCCTTTCGATCTGATTTTTCTTGTACAGCATGATAAATGTGGAAATATATTTAGAAGAATTACATGTTTAACCTATATTGGATCATTTTCTATCTAGGAGAAGGTGGGAAGGGAGAAAAATTTGGAACACAAGGTTTTGCAAGAATGAATATTGAATTGTTGGTGGAACTGTGAAAGAATCCAATCATTCTGGAGAGCGAGTTGGAACTATGCTCAAAAAGTTATCAAATTGTGCATACCCTTTGATCCAGCAGTGTTTCTATTGGGCTTATATCCCAAAGAGATCTTAAAGGAGGGAAAGGGTTCCATATGTGCAAAAATGTTTGTAGCAGCCCTTTTTGCAGTGGCAAGAAACTGGAAACTGAGTGGATGCCCATCAATTCTGGATAAATTATGATATATGAATGTTATGGAATAGTATTGTTCTATAAGAAATGATCAGCAGGATGATTTCAAAGAGGCCTGGAGAGACTTACATGAACTGATGCTAAGTGAAATGAGCAGAACCAGGAGATCATTATACAAAGACAACAACAACATTTTCCGTGATCAATTCTGATGGAAATGATGGATTTGATTTTTCTTGTGCAGCACAATAATTGCATAAATATGTATGCATACATTAGATTTAAAGTATATTTCTACCATGTTTAACATAAAAAAGAAAAAATGACATATACACAAAAAAATATAAGACAAAGTTGATCGTGAAAGTGCATGAGAAGGGCAAGCAAAGTATTCAATGTAAGAAGGTGGATTTATTAAGACCAATAACAAAAATTCAAATTAGAAGAGTGAATGTTGAAAACTATCTTTGCACATATTTTGAAAAATTAAAAGCTATTATTATTTTAAAATAAGGTAAAAATAAAAAAATATTTTAAAAAATCCCTCACATTCCAAGCACTATCATAAAACATTGTAGATACAAATACAAAGGCTAAAATTGTACTCTTGGAGCTTAGATATCAATGACAGAGACAACATATATTTGCCATCAGAACAGCATTTTGGTTATAAGGTTACAGTAATGATAAGTAGTACCAGAGGGAAATGGTTGACACAGTGTATCCAGGGACCATGTCTGTTGATTTGATAATGGATGTTAGTTCTGGAACTGGAGATCCTAAGGAAATTTTATAATAGTAGCCATAAAATGGTTGTTTGGAAAGATTGTAGAATGGGTAGAAAGAAAGTAGGGGATGAAGTGATGTGAAGTATGGTGACTGGGGTTGTCCTAAAATAGAGATCCAGGAGAGGGAGGCACCAGTTAGGAAAGCAGAACTCCAGGATGGAAGTTCCTCCAGGACAATTCTTTGGGGTGTGTGACAAGGTACTTGTCTAAGCTGTGGAGAAGGAAGCCCTAAAGGAGAAAGTAATATTGCAATTTTACTGTAATGCTCAGTATATGTGAGCAGATAAAACTCACAAAAGAGTCATCAGAGGGAAAAGGAGTTTGTGAGAAGCTTCCCATTCTAAACTAAAATCTTCTAAAATCTAACTTACATGCTCATCTAAGCATAATAAAACATCATGCACTGAAATCAACTGCAGAAAAGATGAGTGTGAACTAGTGAAAAAAGTGAATTAAAGAATAAAACATATTAAAATAAATGTAATGTTATTAATCTTAAGTGAAGTTTCATGGAAAGAACATTGGATTCAAGAGTCAGAAGATCTGGATTTGATTCTTGGGGCGATTTCCTTGTACTTCACCTTTCCAAGGACCTCAGTTTTCTCATGTGTCAACTGAGATGATTAGTCTTTTAAGAAATGCTCTAATATCCTTTCTAGTTCAAGATCTTAAGATCCTTAATAAATATTATAATTCTAACTAAGCTAATATAGAAAACACTGTCAAGTCCATGTCCTTGAAGTCTCCCTTTAGTGCACAGATGTAAAAGATGGAGAATTATCATATTATTTTTGCATGGAGATACATGCTTCTAAATGCAGGCAGTCAACAGGAAACAGATATATATTAATCAAGAAGGTAGGTGTTGAAGTGGATAGAACACTGGGTTGTAGAATCATGAAGACTAATCTTCCTGAGTTCAAATCTGGCCTCAGACATTTATTAGCTATACTAGTGTGATTCTAAAAAAATTATTTAATCCTGTTTCCCTCACTTTCCTCATCTGTCAAATGAGCTGAAGAAGGAAATGACAAAGCACTCCAGTGTTTTTGCCAAGAAAACTCCAAAATGGGAACATGAAGGGTCAGACACAGCTGAAATGCTTGAACAACAGCATATATTAAACACTTGCTACATGTGAAGATGAGAAGACAAAAGGAAAAGGAAAAGTATTTGCCATCCTCAGAGAACTTACTTTCTAAAAGGGAAATGAAATGAAGAGCAGGAGGGCAGTGAGTAGAGAGGATGCCATCCCATCTATGGGGGTGAAGTCCACAGAGACAGGACCACAGCCAGAAAGGGAATAACTCCTCATCAGCATGGGTCCATTCTCAAAATGGAGGCTCCCAAAAGAGCTCAACAATGGAGAAATGGGACAAAGGACACTGTAGACAATTGTTCCAGGATGAAGAGGCCCTAGGAGTTGAGGAAAATCCTTAAAACAGTAGACTGAGAATTTGCTTACAACTTTGTTCATACCTTTACAATATAATCTCCTTAGGGACAAAGACAATTTCTTTTTGATCTTGTATCACCAGCTTTTGGAACCATGTCTGGCCCATATTATTTAATAAATTCTTGTTGAATTCAATTGAGTATGATCAGTTTGCCTAGCATGTGTCAGATATGATAAGCTTCTCCAGGACACACACTATGTCTTATACTTGCCCTATAACATCCAGTGTCCAACTCAAGGTTGAGCATATAATATCTACCTAATTAATAATGATAAATCAAATGTCCAAGTTTACATATATACATCATTTTATAATTTCTAAAGCAACAGCACAATGAGCTAGATGGTGCAAGTACTATTATTCTTTTTACAGATGAGAAAATTGAGATTCAGAAAACTTAAAGAGTATTGGAGAAGGTCATAAAGCAAAAATTGAATGCTTCTCTACTGATTTCTCCTTGGAAAAAGGAGCTCTGAGAGCTGCCATAGGAGAAACCAGAGATCATAAATCTATTCTTTCTTGGGAACACCATTCTGGGAAGAAGGGTAGGTGTCTTTGGAATAGAGCAGAGTCTTCAGGAATGGGATTCCATCTCCCAGGACAGATACAGAATGTCAGAACTGGAAAGAACTTTAGATAATATCCAGACCTTTCTCCCTATTTATATAGATGAGGAAAACTGAGGACCTAAGGTAGTGAATGACTTATCCAAAGTTACAAGAAGCAAAGTCAGGATTCTAGGTCTTTCAACTTTTAAGTTTCTTCTCTGCTAAATACAACCTTAAAGGGAATATTCCCTTTATTCCTTCCCTTCCCTTCCCTGGAACTCAATGGAATCTCTCCTTCTCTCTTCTCCCTTCTCTCATCCTCTGTCTTATTATGTTTTATTTTTTTCTCTATCATTCTCTCTCTCTCTCATCCTTCTCCCTAACATACAGAGACCCAGTCTCTGTCACAAATATGACATGTGCATGTACACCACACACACACACACACACACACACACACACACACATACACACACACACACACACACACTTTCCTACTCTGACCAAAGATCTGGGGTGCCATCTGCAAGGACTTCTCCTCAAGCCTGAAAGGCTCTCTTTCCTTGGTTTTTGTTTACTGATGTCCGCATATGTCTTCCTTTAAATCCCAACAAAAATTCTATCTTTTATTGGAAACCTTCCCAATTATTTCCTATTTATCCTGTCCATAGCTTGCTTTGTATTTATTTGTTTTCATCTTGTCTTCCCCTTTAGAGTATAAACTCTTTGAGGCCAGAAGCTTTATTTTGCCTCTTTTTATATCCCCAGTGCCTAGCACATAGTAAGTGCTTAATAAATATTGATTGGTTAATTGATTCTCTTGGGCTTTGAGGCCTTCTAGAAGACAAGGAGGCAGAGGATCGCGTCCTCTGAGAGTTTTTTTTTAAATTCCTAACAGTCCCAATGCCCTTCCCACCTGCCCCTCCTCCCCACAAAACATCACTCCCACACAGGGACCCTTTTCAATCCAACACCACTGAAAGTTTGACACCAGCTGTTCGGCATTTACATTTTACACTGTGCAAGGTTATTTGGCTGCCACGATTTGATCTTCTCTAGTTAATAACCTTGACTTATGGAATAAAAGTGACAACTGTTCAGCTTTTGCTCCTTCTTGGGATGGTGGAATGCTGTTTGAGATGGGTTTGAGCCAAGGCCCACCATTCTGTCTGCAGGTCTGAACTGAGAGAGAGCCCAAGCAAGCTCCTGCTCTTCACCTAAGCAGGGAGAGAGCACTAGATTTAATGAGGGACCTTTGGCTCAAATTCCAGCTCATCACTCACTATCTATGTGACCTTGAACAAGAAAGGAAAGAAATAAGCAAAGAGTACCTACTATGTGCCAGGTGTTATTCCAAGCACTTTATAAATGCTATTTCATTTGACCCTCTGGAAGACAGGTGCTATAATTATCCTATTACAGGTGAAGAAACTGAAACAAACAGAGGTTGTGACCTGTCCAGAATCTCATAATTAATAAGCATCTGAGGTCAGATTTTTAGTTAGGCCTTCCTGAATCTAGACCTAGGGCTTTATCCACTGTGAGACCCAGTTTTCTTAGTCATTTAAACTCAATTTCCTCATCTATAAACTAAAGACGTTACATTAGCTCACCTTGAAATTTATTTCCAGCTCTAAATTCGTAATCCTGTGGTTTGTGGCCCTTCTTCCCCTTGCACCTACCTAGATAATGGTCTGCTTGCTGTCCCTCTTTCCAGTCCCAAATACTTTGTCCTTCCCAGAGCTACAAGTTGAGTTTCAACCAGATCCAATCCCTTCACCTCTCCGGGAGTCCTTCCTACTAAGGGTTAACTGTGTGTATAAAATTGATTGCGATTTTAGTAATTCGGTATAATCACAGTCTACCAGCAGGTTGCTTTTCCAGCAGGAGGGTTTGGAATTATTTTCTGGAGTTTGCAATATAGAACTTAAATTAAGCCTCAGAAGTCAGGGGAGCTCTGCTGCATCTCTAATGTAGTGCTAAATTCTCAGCAGCACAGGCTTTGTATTAAAGCCTTTGCTGGCAATTAGGTTCATTAACTATCACAATACCTTATTTATTACTCGCCGTGCCATATGGTTTCCCAGCTAAAGAATGGCGCCCATTCTCACACAGACCATTTGGCATCATAAAAATGTTAACAAATAATATTATGGCTCTCAAGGGCACAGGGCCTCGCTGGGTTCTGGGTCTGAGCGGCGGGAGAGAATATGAAAACATTTTTCTTCTATGGCGAAATAAAGAATTCCTCAAGACAGAAGTATTCAAAGAATATAGCGCTTGCATAACACAAATGGGAGTTTTATTCGCCCTGGTAATGGTTATGTCAATATTTGCATCAGCTGGGTCTCTTACTCATCTTCTCTCTGTTTTGGGGCTCTTTTTGCTTTCTCTTTTCCCTGGGCCCTCCTCCCCTTCCTTGGCACGAAGTCAGTGATAGCCACCTGGGAGGGAAGGAGTGCTGATGATTGTCCTAGGGTCCACAATGTTTCTCTGCTGAGGACCTGACTTCTCCCTTCCTACCCTGAATAGCCTCTTGGCCAACTCTCCATGATATCGCAGCCTCCATCTTTTCTTCCTCTGTTTTCTTTCCTCTTTTTACTTTCATGTATTTTCCCTAAGAATTAGAAAATTATTCCCACATCCATGGAAATGTTAAGACAAAGTGTTGGGTTTTTAGTGTCACCTCCACTCTCCCCTCTCACCTGGTCTCCTATCAGGGAATAGAGCAGAAGTTATAGGTAAGGAGGAATGAGTAAGGGAGATGATTGAACAACAGCTAAGCTAAGGACTAGTTTAGCCTATCTATTGTCTTTTTTCAGTCTGGCTGTAACATCACATAGAGTCTACTCAAATTTGTGGTTCACAAGAAAAAATTTAAAGGGGCTTCTTTTATCTTTTGTTAGAATAGAATTCAAAATAAAATGATCCTTGATGGAGATATCTACTTAATTATAAGCTCTTTGGAGGGGGAGAAGGCTATTTTCAATTTTGACTTTTTACTTCTAATGCCTTGCACAATGGTTGGCACAAAATAAGGGATTAATAAATATTTGTTGACTAATAAGTACCAGGTGCATGGAGGGGAACACAGAATCTTTCTTAGACTTAGCCTATTAGATTTATAAAGGACCTTAGGGATCATTTCATCCAATTGCTTTATTTTATAAATGAAAATACTGAGGACCAAAAAAATCATATGATTTATATAAGGTCACATGAAACAGTAGAGACATAAGTGAGACTATAATCCAATTTTCCTTTTATCTAGTACATTATTCTTTCTTAGGGGCTTCTCAGGGGCTGCTTAATCAGTAGAAACCCCCATTATCTTATTTTCACTTTATCCCATTGGTTATCTCCAAAAGTGGTCCTTCCCTGGCTTCTCTAGCCCACCAAATCCATAAGTTCTTGAGTTCTTAGATTCTGATTATTATAGTTAGAAAGGGGAAGGGGTATTGGGCAAGATTGAGGAGACTCTAAGAATTTCCTTCCATCACATGAAGTGGAGATTGTGGTCACAAAGCACAGGCTATGTTATCTTCTTGTGTCCCAAACCATTTCCCACCACTACTACTAGTGGAGGGAATGGGAAGGCAAGGATGAAGACAAGGTCTTGATGGATAACCCCATCTTCAACACTCTAAAAGGGTAGGAGAAGGAAACCAATAGGGACTGACTTTTGACATTAAAGAAATGCTATCTGAATTCAGTGCAGAACATGCAAATCAGATCCTGCTGTTTTCAAATCACCATTCTAGGTAAAAGGAGAGACAGCAGGGTAGGGCATCAGGGGCCAGCTGCCTGGTATACCAGGTGCTACAGTGAATAGCCACTTGTAGATAGGACTCCCATTAAACCAGCTATCCTGGTCTAAAGAGGCTGTTGCCACTGTTACAAGAAAAGAAGATGTCTTGGGTCTCAGGGCATCAAGCTGGACTCCCTTTCTCAAGGACCCCCAGTCACCCTCTATCCCTGATTTGACATTGCTGACCCCATTTCCTTCTTCCTCTGCCTTTTCTGGCAGAGACCGCTGGTGGCCCACTCCAGTGGAATGTTTGGGAGTACCCTTTGTGGAAGATAATAGTAGAATTTGATTTTCAAAGTGAAGTTTGTTAAAGACAGTGATGGAGGAGGACTTTTACATAGAAGGAGATGTGGGGGTAGAATTCTGATTGGGTGCCAATGTATCCATATCAGTATATAGTAGAGAAGGATGGTTGGGGAGAAGGGAGGAATATGGTCTGAGTCATATATTTAGAGTTGGAAATTCTAGGTTTAAAGTTCAGCTCTGCTACTTATTAATGTAACAGGAGTAGGGTAGTTTGGATGGCATCTCTCCACATGGAGTTTATCAGCCAAGCAAATTGAATGGGGTCTATACACACACACACACACACACACACACACATATATATATATATATATATATATATATATATATATATATATATTACACTAATGTTATCTTGGGCAAGTAATGTCACCCTAATGGGTCTCAACTTCCTCATCTGTAAAATAATAGGGTTAGACTAGATGCTCCCTTAAAACCCCTAAAAACCACATTATAAGGTTTGAGAGTACCTTTCCTAAGCCCTCACTCACTCTCCAGACCAAAAATAGAGTCAAGTTGGGTTGGAGGTTCCAGCAAAGTTCTCTCTAGTCTACTGGGGAGCCATATGCATTTGCTGACTGATAGCTCTGTTTAGTTCCTACCCTGCGCCTGTATCCACCTCCTGCTTAGGAAGGGGACTGCCAGACAAGCCCAACATGAGATGGTCGTCACAGGTCTGTGCTCACTGCCCAGGATGACAGAAAGGTTGTCTGGGGGTAGGCATACCAATTAACAGTGAACTTATAGAAAGAGACAGTTCTAAGGAAGAAAAACGGAACTGAAACACATGCCAATGAAATCATTTTCAGGAACATTACACATAGACAGGAGATGAGGAGAAGTAGATGGTTTTAATCATATGTAACTGCTGGAAATTAATTTATCTGTACTGGTTCTGACTCTTCCTTTCCAACTCTTTAATCAAAAATTGGTCTGACCTATGCTGAAGAATGGAAAACCTGCCTGGCCATAGAAAATGCTACCCCAAATACTCCCAACAGCTCCCTCTCAAGTTGGGACTGCAATTTCCATGGCTTATGGAGGCAACTGAGTGGTACAATGGATAGAGTGCTGGATCTAGAGTAAAAAGTCCTGAATTCAAATCTACCCTCAGATATTTACTAGCTGTGAGACTCTGAGCAAGTCACTTAATCCATGTCTGCCTACGTTTCCTGGATTGTAAAATGGAGATAATAATAGCAATCATTTCTCAAGATAGAGAATGAAATGAGCTAATATTGTTCCAAGAATCAAATGAGATACTATTTATAAAAAGTGCTTAGCACAGTGCTTGGTTATGTAGGCTATACAAATTTTTATTCCCTTCTTTTCTCCCTATGGAGACTGATGGGATAAACCGATGGAGTTTCCCATGGGAATAGAGGTCACTTTTCTGTTTCAGGTGAGACATCAGAATGATTTCTCTGACATTGCAATCCAAGAGACAGGATACCAGAAAATGGTATGAAGTTAATAAATGTTTGTTGATTGACTGAACTTCCTTCTCTGAAACTCTGGAAAGAGAATGAGCAGGACTGTCTCTCAATCTACTCTAAGAATATAATTTATGCACAACACGCACAATGAATTCCATACTTCAAACAAACATCCTTTTTTTTAAGTTGGTGGGATTGGTTTTTTCCATGAGCAACAAGAAATGCCATTTTAAGAAACATTTGGTGAGTCCATATTGCAGTGTACACGATGAATATTTTTTTCTTTTCAAATGCACATCCTTCAGCACACATTACACACACTCAACTACATCCAATCCACACACTCACAAACACACACACACACGCACTTCTAGCATGCACTCATGAATAAGCATGCCATTTAGACATACACTCATCCACACACAAGTTTAGATACACTAGGTTAGTCACACATTATTTTAATAAAAGGATTCTTCCTGTATGTCCCCAAGGGAGAGCCTGAGAGGTCAATTCCACTTTGAAGCCACTAGAGGTCAGTAGGGGTTGGAAGAAATGGCAACGCTATTGGAGGCTGAGATAGCTCTCCTTCGAGCCCATCCAGTAGATGCTAAAGCCTTTGTTCTAGGCTAACATGGTCAACAGCTGAGGGGATACAAGAGAAGGTGGGGAGGGCCTGGTCACCAGATGGGATCAAGGCCTTAAGAAAGAAACTTTATTATTTTATATTTTAATCAAAAACGACTTTCAAAAAATACTAGCATCCTTCCCAGAAGGGGCAACAGCTCCTTTACTCCCACTAACCACAATGATAGATGGCTACTCTGTATTCACATAGATCATGCCCTCAATAAAAAGGCCTCCATAATTA
This sequence comes from Sarcophilus harrisii, assembly GCF_902635505.1. Taxonomy (NCBI): domain Eukaryota; kingdom Metazoa; phylum Chordata; class Mammalia; order Dasyuromorphia; family Dasyuridae; genus Sarcophilus; species Sarcophilus harrisii. Next base: position 490,904,879 of record NC_045428.1, read on the forward strand.
TTGAATCCCAACACAGAGATGGGTATCATTTCCTCCTTCCACGGGAGATGCTAATGGTTATTCCCAAGAACTGTTCATCCTGACCCAGTGTTGTTTTCCCAGGAAAGGAACAAAGTCTCAGAGAGTCCCTTTGCTTGGGCAAATGAGTCCATAACTCAGGCCATAGCCTGTGGCCATGGCTGAAGGTTCAGATGAATAAAAGAAAGTGGATAGAGAATTCAGCCCTTCATTTATATCCAGAAGAACCACACCAAGACAAGTCAAAATCTCAGCTAGAAGGGAGCTTAGATATCTCGGAATTATGGACTCAGAAATGAAAAGGGGATAATTCTATATAGATAATTGTATCATTTCATTAATTTTCAATAGCAAAGATAAGTGCCCTGGGCTGGAACTCAGAGGTTTTAGGGTCTAGTTCCTGGTTTGCTACTCATAAACTTCTGTGTGACCTCAGCAAGGCATTTAATGTCTATAGACTACAGGGTTTTTTTTCTTTTTCAAAATAAGGAGGTTAGGCTAGTTGATCTGAAAAGCTTTCTCCAGCCAGGATAGGAACCTTGGCTCTGTGGTCCAATAATTTGGGCTGAAATCCCTGTTTCTGATGCTTGCTTTCCTGTTCCACCTTGGGCAAGCCTTAGCCCCTCAGAGCCTCAGTTTCCCCCTCTGTAAATGATATGGTTAGACTAGATGGCCTTTGTTCTGTCTCTAGATCAATGGTTTCCATGATCCTAAGGTTAACATGCATAAGAGTTCTCCCAGACCGTTTGCTTTTCTCTCCCCAGTCTACATAGTCAGTTTAGAATGACCCAAGTATTTTCATAAATATTAGAAATTAGAAATATCATTACAAATATTTTTGCTGGATACTTCCTAGATGTTCCCAAGCTTGGCTTTAGCTCTGGCTAGGCAACTCATTCAACAAACATTTATAAAAGGCCTAATATGTGAGTAATCATGGTCAAGTTGAAACTGAAGGAGACTTGACAATACACATGATATGGTTGGTCCATCAACCTACACTAAGCACCTATTTGGTGCTAGGTTTGGGATATAAATGCTGGATGCTAGAAATCTAAATACAAGCGTGAAACAATCCTTAAAAGATCTCAACAAGCTTACATACTAATGAAGGAGATAACAAGTACACACACATATACAGCAGGAATATAATGAGACTATATAGAAAAATATACCAAGTAGTTAAATAGGTACAAGTGGTTTGAGAGAGAGAATACTAGCTCTTGAGGAGGTCAGCTGCATCTTAAAGGAAAAAAAGAGATTCTATAGAAGGAGGAAATGAGGGAATCCATTAAAGGAGTGGGGGATGGCCAGGGGAAGGTAAAGAGATGGGACATGGAGTGTCATGTGTAAGAATAGAGAAAGAAAGCAACTTTGGCTGGATGGCTGAATATGGAAGGCAACAATTAACCTTGGAAATTAAGCTTGGAATTGGAATTAAGCTTGGAAAAACAGATTGGTGAAAGGTTGTGAAGGGTTTTAAAAATTAAACAGATTATATTTTATCCTAAGGGCAATAGGAAGCTATTGGAGTTGATTGAGAGGGAAACTATAGGATACCTTCAAACTTTTTGGCCATTCTCCCAGAATGGTAAACTCTGAGTGGCTATTCTTTTCTAATTTGGATGAAGTTTTCACTTCTCCCACTCTAACCTGCCTGGTTTTAGCTCTCCTGCCCCTCATGGGGCTTCCTAGTTGCTAATATGCTCTGCGGGCCACAAAGACTCCAGTCATCATTGTATTCTGGTGAGTAAGAGCTCCCAGGGTTGATGCAAGACACAGAGCAGTTGTTTCTGCAAAGAGTGACCTGACTCAGAGAATATTCAGAGAAAGTTCTTTGTCTTGGCCTGCCCAGGGGTGGGCTGAGGGCAGTTTGTGAAGTAACAGGGCCAGGAGAGGTAAGGAGCTTAAACCACCTAGAGTTTGAATTCACAAATTGCCCATCTGCTTTACACCAACCAATTGTTCAGACCCTCCCTCCAATCCCTCCTTCTGGAGGACAAGGTCTGAGTGAGTAGGTGATCCCCTACTTCCTCCTCTTTTCCTACAAAGGGACTCTGAAATAACCACTGAAAAACAAGAGGTCCCAATAAGCTCACCAGAACAAGGCAGAGGAAGGAGGAGATAAAGAACAATATTAGAAACAAATTGTCCCAACAGAATCCACTACCAACAGCAGCACCAGCACTAATGCTAAAATGCAAATCATAGAGAGGTGGATCCCATGCTAGTATGTGTAACCCAGAGCCTGGGCAGGGATGTCTATCCCAGAAGCCATAAGATGAAGGCAAGGGAACTCAACATTCCTTCACTTACCTGAAGAGCAGTCAGGAGTCTGTAATGAACTCCCTGTGTAACCATTAAGTCACTTGTCTTTTTGATCTCTGTTTCCTTGTCTATAAGATGGGATTGATAATACTCTTCATTGTTTATTTATTGCTTTATAGGATCTAAAGCTGGAAGACAGACTGATGAGAGAGAAATATAGACACAAAGCCAGAGATATATATATAGACAGACAGACAGACAAAACAGACAGCCACATAGGTAGGCAGACCGAGACACAGAGACACACAGAGACAGAGATACACACAAAGAGACAGAAAGAAATGTAGCAGAAAGACAGACAGAGAAATGTATAGACAGATAGACAAAAAAACAGCCACATAGGTAGCAGACAGAGACAGAGAGAGAGGGAGGGAAGAGAGAAGGGGAGGAGGGAAAGGGGAGATCTACCCATGATAGGATATATAGATAGATGATAGATTGGCAGATAAATGATAGAGGTACAGGTAGATAAATATGTAGATAAGTAAGTAAATAAGTAGATAATTTATTAAGCACTTACTATGTGCCAGGCACTATATTAAATTCTAGGGATAAAATACAAGTAAGAGCTTATATTCCAAGGGGTTGATGTGTGAGGGGAGTTAGAAGGATAGACAATTCATAAAGAGAAGCTGGAAAAGGAGGGTACACTCACTGAAGCATGGGGGCCAGATGGCTGGGTGGTGAGGAGTGCTAGTTCTGGGTAAGAGAGCCCAGGATGGTTCCAAGAAGGAAGCTCATCTGATCCAACCCCCTCATTTTACAGATGAAGGAACTGAGAAAAAAAAACACAACAACAATAACATACAGGTTAAATGACTAGTTCAGGGTCACACAGCTGCAAATGTCGAAAGCAGTATCCAAATTTGGGCTTTTCTGACTGAATCTTGTGCTTTCAAAGTTGGGATTGGAACATAATTCCTTCTGACTTTAAATCCAGTTCTTTTTGCATTGAGTGAAATATTAGGTCCTTTGGAGTGAAAGTGTGTTGATGATACCTTTACTGGATTGTCAGGTTTTTTGGGGATAATGAGCTTCATCTTTTCTTCACCCAGACCCAAAGACACATTGAAGAACTAAATGGACAATTTGACTGTTGGAGCTATCATTTCAAACTTTCTCACGGGCATTAGGAACTTCTATAAGTCCAGTTAGACACTTAAGCCAAAGTTTTCTCCATAGTACTAAAATTACATTTTAAAAGAAAGAAAAATTCTAAGTGGAGAAGAGGGCTGATAATAACGAGAAGGAAGGAAATTAAATTAAGAGGTGGGGAGGAAAAAGGGGGCTGGAGTAGGGTTGGACACTCTACATATAACTATTAGCTAGTTACATCCCCTAAATCCTTTATGACTGCTAGCAGATGAGGCCTAATGCCAAAGGGCAAAGTCTAAAAATAGGTCTTTTTGCTGGTGGGGAGGTCACAGGGCTGTTTGGGAGACTGATTTTATTTCATGACCACCAGCCCAGACCTACATTGTTCCAGGAAAATATAAACAAGACAGTTCAAAGGCTGGGTTCACACTTAGCTGTGCTATAAAGTTTGCACTATCCAAACTGAGTCGACCGGAAGTAAATTTCTCCTTTTGTGTGAAAATTTATCGAGGTAACCTGGGGAGGCCCAGGCCAGCTGGGCTGTCAGAAGCCCGAGCTCTGTCTCACTATAAACTCTTAGATGCAGCCTCCCAGCCCTAGTTTATTAGCCTGGGTTAGCCCGTATCTCAACAGAGCCTCCAATAGTGGTGTCATTTGTGAGTAGCAGCTAGGGCTGGTGGCTCTCAGACTCACTTTCTCACAGAGTTGTTGTAAAGAAAGATTTTTGCGAGCCACAATAATAACAATAATTGGTGGTATTTGTGTAGTGCTTTATGGGCAGATAAATGGTGTGATGGATGGAGCACTGGGCCCACGGAAAAGGAAATTTGAGTTTAGATGTGGCCTTCAACACTTGCTAGGTAGTGTGATCTCCAGGAGGTCACTGAATCTGTCTGCTTCACTTTCCTCAACTTTAAAACAGGGATAGTAATAGCATCTACTTCCCAGGATTTTTGTGAGGGTGGCCTGAGATAATGTTTTTAAAGCCCTTTGTAAACCTTACAGCCCTATGTAATTGCTAGCTATTATTATTAAAGTATGTAAAGAACCTTATTTTCATCTGTTCATTTAAGCCTCCCAATAACTTTTTTGAAGTAGGTATTACAAGCATTGATTATCCCCATTTTTCAGAGGAGAGAATTGAAACTCAGAAAGTTAAAGGATTTGCATATGATCACATAAATACAGTTATGTTATCAAGGCAAATGTGTGTGTATAGTTTGATATATGTGTATATAGTTATTATATATACATAGTTATACTATATATATAGTTATAATTATAGAAGTGCTTGTGAGAATGTATATATATATATATATATATATAGTAATAATGTTATAGTATATATACATGTACAAAGACTGAATAACATGTTGTTATTGCTTCATAGGCATAATTTGGATTCAATTCTTTCTGACTCCAAATCCATTACTCTATGTAAGTTTGCCAAGATGCATTTTGGGGACATTCCCCATCCCATTCATAATCTACTAAATGACCCAGCTATCTTTTCATCTACCCTTTCCATTCCCCAGAAAATATACATGCAGATCTATCCCAGCTGTTGCTTTTTCTTCCCTCCACCAAGATTATCAACCTTTCTTCCTTTTGCTTTCTTGAATACAAATTGGCAAAGAAAACCTATGCTGTGAAATATTAAAGTATCCCACTGTACTGATTGGCAAAGAGTGGAGGCTCAAATCTAACCCCCTATTCCATCCAGGGAGGGGACAATGATCTTGAAAAATACTTCAACAAGTCTTTTAATTCATCTCCAAAGATCTGCCTTTTTCTGTAACACTCAGCTTTCCTTGGGGGGGAGGGACAGTAGATAAAATATAATAAATTGCAATCATTTCGTCTTCCCTTTCTGTGGAACATTCTTGGTGAAAAGGTATGTTGTGACACATGGCATACTAGAAAAAATACTGAATTTGGAATCAAGAGAGCTAGTATTGACTCCTACTAGCTAGGCAATTACTTAATCTCTTATGACCTCAGTTTCTTCACCTTTAGAGTTATGATGATAATAATAATTACATTACTTACATCATAGGATTGTTTTGGGAAAGGCCTTTTAAACATTAAAATCCTACATAAATGTTACTGTTTTAAATATTTATGATACCTCAGTTAAAAGATGCTTACTGAGCACTTATTAAGCACTTACTTTATATACTAAGAATATTATACTGGAGATATAAAACAAAAATGGAAATAATCTCTATCCTCAAGGAATTTATGTCTACCAGAATAAAATCCCACTGATATAGGAGACAGATGGCCATAGTGGGGTGTTTTGGTTATAGAATCATAGAGATAGCGGGTAGAGCCATTAGGCAATTAGTGACTTGTTCTTTCTAGAAATAGTAGTGCTAATGTGATAACTTTTCCCAGATATATAGGAAAAAAGGGAAAGAATAGAGATATGGCATGAAGATGCCTAGAAAGCCAGGTACTTTAACTGAACTCAGTTAGATATGGAAAATTCTCCACAATCAAGAATACAGGGGACTCAAGGGCAGGATCTGGAGTTCCTTTCTTAGGCAAAGACAAAGAGTAGGGTTCATCTGGTTGTGGAGGTGACACTGGATTATGGAAATCTCTGTATTTTCCAGTTTGTGCATTGTTATCCACTTTGCCAACTAGCTGCCCCTATAGCAACTTTCAAAGACTAAATAATCAGAATCTATTTCAGTGTTAAGTCCTCTCAACTGATCCAACTATTCTGAAGAACAATTTGAAATTATGCCCAAAGCGCTCTGAAACTGTACACACTCTTTGATCCAGCAGTGTCTCCTGGCCCTGTGTCCCAAAGAGATCATAAAAAGGGGAAAGGGATCCACATGTGCAAAAACGTTTTTTAGCAGCAATTTTTGTAGTGGCAGGAAACTAGGAAGTGAATCGATGTCCATCAGTTGAGAATGGCTGAATAAATTATGATATATGAATTTAATGAAATATTATTGTTGTATAAGAAATCAACAGATCTGGACAGACTTACTTGAACTGATGCTAAGTGAAGTGAGTAGAGCCAGGAGAACATTGTATTCAGCAACAATGAGATTATTTGATGGCTTTTTTCAACAGTGAGGTGACTCAAGTCAATTCCAGCAGACTTGTGATGGAGAGAGCCATCTGCACCCAGAGAGAGGACAATGGGGGACTGATTATGGATCAGAGCATAATATTTTCACTTTTATTGTTGTTTGCTGGGTTTTTTTTCCTTTCTCATTTTTCCCTTTTTGATCTGATTTTTCTTGTGCAGCATGATAAATGTGGAAATATGTTTAGAATAATTGCACATGTGTAACCTATACTAACTAGATTACTTGCTGCAGAGGTTAGGGGGGAGGGAGAAGGGAGGGAGGAAAATTTGGAACACAAGGTTTTGTAAGAGTGAATGTTAAAAACTATCTTTGCATGAATTTTGAAAGATAAAAAGCTATTATTATTTTTAAAACGATATAATTGGAGAAAAATAAAATATTAAAACTATTAAGAAGAGTTCTCTCAACAGACTTTTGGATTATTAATGTATTTGTAGAAAGAAGGTACTATAGTGATATGAGCAACCTGCTTCCCTATATGACAAGCCCCAAGACAAATACAGTCATCTTTCCACTCCAGAGCCATTTTTTATTTAAATTTTTTCTTTAGGTCCCAATGACTTGAGATAAAGGCTGCTTTTACTTTTTAAAAAATAGTAAAGGAAGAAGGGATTTTAACCTTTAATTAGATTCCTTTTTCATACTTAGGACATTTGTGGGGAGAACTAATCTCAAAGGAGAATTTCTAGACCTGTAGTCAGAAATAGATTTCTCAATCATCCCTTCTGTACTTACATTGTTTTAGGGGAAAATTGGGCCCTTCTTTGAAATCTATCCTTAAGTGCCAATCCTCTTTCTACCATCACATAGCTCCAAGAAAATGGAGGAAAATGGTTTGTTTCCTCTTCTACCTGAAATACAGCAAGCATATTATTGATAAATTTTACAATTTACCATTTTGGGCCCAAGCTGGAGACGTCAGTCTGCATAGATTTAGTCCCATAGGTTGTGTGGATAACAGCTGCCTATCAGGGTTCAGCCTCTTTGATAAGAAGTCAAAGCTATGATGAAGAAATCTCTCCCCTCAAAATATGTAATTACATATACATATACATGCAAAGATCTATACCCTTCCCCTATAAGGAGAACATTTCAAAGTGTCTATGTCCTACTTCTGAACACCTCCAAGAAACACAAACGTGATCAATATCTGCTTGAATTTTGCAAGATATCCACTAGTCCTTCCTACATCCTTACTAAATTTCTCTTCATTTTGAATTTATTACTTATTATTTTATCTTCTGTTAGAAGTAGCAGATTTTTTAAAAATTAAAAATTAAAAACAAAATTCACTGCATTCGAATATAATTATTGAATTGTCTGCTTCTTTCAAAAAGCAAAGTCCAGGACTGAAATATCACCTAGACAGTGTAGTAGCAAATGAGAGAATGCTGGACATAGAGTCAGAGAGACTTTCTTCAAATCCTGCTTCAGATGCTCCAGAGCTGTTTGGTTTTCCTAGACAAGTAATTTCTCTGAGTCTCAGTTTGCTCATTACAAAATGGGGCTAATAATAACCTACTTCACAGGATCCTGAATTTCCTTACAAGAAGAAATTCAGGCAATATAAAAATTTAATTACTTAATTTTAAATTAAATTTAAAGAAACATCATTTTATAACATAATAGATAACAATTAAATAATATAATAAAATATTATAATGAATAAATAAAATTAAACAAAAATTTTAATTAATTTTGAAAGTGGCTGTGACTAAACCACCCTAAAGCCAAATGGGTAATAAGCATTTAGTTTTTTTTAGAAGACTATAATTAGAAAATAGGGGCTGTCCTCTCAGAAAATGGGTAAGCAAATTATGATATGTGAATATAATGAAATATTACAGTTTTAGAGCAAAGTGGAGAACCTCTGTGAATTGATGCAGAAAGAAGAGATCAGAACTAGGAGATTAATTTACATGTCAAAATTATAGAGAAAAACAACTTTGAAAAATGTGAGAACTCTGTTTAGTGCAAAGACAAACCACAAGACTAGAGAAATAATGATGAAACATGCTACTCATCTCACGCAAGAGAAAGAAAATGACCTTAATATTCAAAAAGAGACATACATTTTGGGGTATGGTCAATGTGGAAATTTGTTTTTCTGGACTGTGCATGTTTGTGATGAGAGGAACAGATTAGAAATGCATGTAAAAATACATTTAAAAAATCTGAGTGAGGCTGGTCCTTGGACAACAGACATGCAGACTTTCTGTTTGGCCTATCTTCAAAGCCTTAGCAGCTTGGTGGAATATGCCAGACCTTGTTTTTTTGTGGGCATAGCTTAAACTAGAATACAAATATCAGATTCCTTCTCCCTCTCCTACACCAACGATCTCATTCCCTCCATCACCCCCTGCCCTGGCAAAGAGCAGTACCTGAGCAGGATTTAGGGAAAGAATTTAAATCTATATGTATGTTTAGTAACTCTTAGCAAATAAATCTGAAAACCTCTATCAACTCACAAACTTTTTGGTCAGTTCACTGTGCACCAAGAAAATACAAGGGGAATGAGAGTAATTAACTGAATATCTTCAATATTCACATGGGGATAATGATTGCTGACTGAGTTATAGGTCATCATCTTTTCCACAACTCTAGTGTCCTCTCCCTACTTCCTGTCAAATTTGACTAAGAATAGGGAATGATGGAGGGGTGATATTTGACTCTCTTGGTCATGTTCCATTGCTGCTGCAAAAATCTGGTTTTTAAAAACTGATGTAGTCCAAAATTTGTCACTTATGGTCATACTGGTTAGTGAAAAAGACAGATTTCAAGACAAGTCATCACCTCCAACTGGATGACAGTTTTACAGCCAAATATTTCCAGAGAAATACTGCCTGCCTCCTCCATCTTCTCCCAACACAGAATCTAAATTAAGATTAAGACCATTTCCATTGACCTCCAAAAACCTCTAAAGAAATCACAGACATACCATTTGCTTTTAAGAGTTCCACTTTTTGTGTCTTAAGAATATATTATGCACACAGAGATTACTCAATTAATGTGTATGGAACTCAAAAAATTTTCAATTTAAAGTGGTACAATGATTAAAATTGCAACTCTACTCCTTCCCTACCCATACAAGGCAAAGACTTAAACTCTGAACTTCAGGCTCCTCATAGATATCCTATGTGATGGCATTAATATGTGTTGTTATTAATGCTAATAAGCAAAAGACATCACTTGAAAGTCAGGTTCCTGAGAGAAGAATGGGAATTCAACAGGGTCCCCCAAATTGTAATGGTGACACATCCAACTGTTTAATTGATCTTGTTCATTGTCTTACATCAGAAAACTCCATGAAAGCAGTGGTGGGAGTTAGATCAACAGGATTGAGTCATCTGTTATCAGCCTACATTCCCCTGATATTTCTCCAAGTTTCCCTCCCTTTTCCTACGCCTATAAGAATGCATGATTCTTCATGTCTCTTATATTGTGAAATTCAATTCAAACTTTTTTTAAGCTCTTCCTTTATGGAAAGTTTTAGAGATAAAAAGACAAAAAACAAATTCGTCACAAAACTCATGACCAACCTTGCCAATCTTGTTTTTTAGAACATAAGTATTTTGTATCATGTCTTTTAGTTTCATTGTACACAGCACTCAAACATGAGTATGTAATAGCAAAAAAAGAGAGAGAGAGAGGAACCTAGTAGATAGCAAAAGAACAATGTATTTGAGAATCAAAATTGAGTCCTAGTTTAATTTATTTACAAGATTGTGCCACTTAATAATTGGAAGGCAAGTCATTTGATCTCTCTCAATTTGTTTTTTAGCTATAAAATGATAATAATAACAATAATAATAATTGTAGACATGTTTACAATGCTTTACGTTTTTCAGAGTACTTTATGATATGGGGTAGAGTCTCACTATAATACTATGAGGAAGGCACTCTAGAGATTATCACTATTGTGCACAACAGAAAACTGACGTTTAAAGAACTTAAATCTCATAACTAGCAAATATCAGAGGCAGGATTTGAACTCCGGTCTTCCTAATTCATAGAAACCTTACTCTCTCTCTCTCAGCCTCATATCCAATCTGTTGCCAATCCCTGTTGATAACATCACATCCCATTTTCATAGCATCTTCTCTATATGTCTTCTTTTCTTCTCTGAATATTATCACCACCACCTGACTATTGGAACAGCTTTTTGTTTGGTCCCCTTGTCTCATATGTCTCCCCGGCATCTTCCACTCAATTGTCAAAGTGATTTTCCTAAAATGCAAGTCTCACTATGTCACACTTACTCAATAAATTCCTATTCAATCTCTCTGTAGTCAATAAACGTCAGTAGTTCCCTCTGGTCTCCAAGATCAAATGTAAAACCTGCTGTTGGGTGTTCAAAGTCCTTCTTTTCTAATCTTTCTGTTTTCTTATACTTCACAACTCTCCCTCTCTCCCCCTGCAAGTTCTCTGACCTAGTCCTCCTTGCTATTCTTTAAATAAGAAACTCCTTATCTTGATAGCAAGTGTTTTCACATTTATGCTATGAAGGCTCCCCTTCCCTATCCCTAATTCCTGGCTTCCCTGGATCTTTTCAATCTCAGTTAAAATCCCATCTTCTATAGGAAGTCTTTTCTGATCCCCCTCTCTAAAGTTTCCACACAGTTATTTTCATGTTGAATTCCCCATTAAATTGTAAGCTCTTTGAGAGCAGGAAATTATCATTTGTCTTTCATGGTATCCTCAGCACTTAGCACAGTGCCTGGTATATAGAAAGCATTTAATCAGGATTTATTGATTGACTCCAAATCCAACTTTCTGAGATGACAGAACTTTATTACTCTATCTTTTTTTCCCCCTTTTTTTGGAAATGTCTCAAATGAGATATTGTAAGTGAAAGTGTTATAAAAATGCAAGCTGTTATCATTAATAAATACAAATGATGCTAAGATTGATATTATTTTCTCCCTTCTGAAATTTGGCAGCAAAGTTTGTGGAGAGAAAACCTAAGCCTGTAAGGAAATGCAAAACAAGATGCCTACGCACAATCAGAACTGCTAGCCATGCCAATTAGAGATTAATCAACAAGGATAAAGCTACCCCTTCCTCCTCCTTAAGAAAAAAAGTAAGATGGTAGGGAAAAGAGAAAGAGATTTCAGATAAGATTGATAAATAATAGATGATAAATAAGTTAGCTAGATGATATGTAGATAAGATATGCTTATGGTAGATTAGAAAGATGAGATAGATGCTTAATAGCTAAATAAGACATGATAAATAATAGAAATAAAATATTGAGACAAGATTGTTAGAGACAAAATAGATAATAGAACATTTATTAAGGACTTAGATAAAATAGATAGTAAATAGCTAAATAAGAGGTGATAGTTAATAGAAATAAAATATTGAGACAAGATTGTTAGAGACATAAAATAGATAATAGCACATTTATTAAGGACTTAGATAATATAGATATTAAATAGCTAAATAAGAGGTGATAGATAATAGAAATAGAATATTGAGACAAGATTGTTAGAGGCAAAATAGATTATAGAACATTTATTAAGAACTTAGATAAGATAGATACAAATAGCTAAATAAGAAATGATAGATAATAGAAATAAAATATTAAGACAAGACTATTAGAGATATAGAATAAATAATAGAACATTCATTAAGGACTTAGATAAGATAGATACAAAATAGCTAAATAAAAGATGATAGATAATAGAAATAAAACATTGAGACAAGATTCTTAGAGATATAAAATAGATAACAGAACATTTATTAAGGACTTAGATAAAGATAAAATATAATCCTCATCCTCCTAACCCTGTTTTCTTTGGAATACTTTTTTCTGAGATACCAGAGCTCTAAAACTCAAAGATCCGGGTCGGAGGCTAATTCCAGGACATAGAAGTGAACATAAGAATTCAGGGGATTCAAAAAGACAGCAAGTTGGGCCAAACAACTGACACCAAAGTGAATCATGGGGCAAGGCTTGATTCTAGCACAAAACCCTAATTCATAAATTAATGCTAAAGAGAAAACTAAAATTTTTAAAATTACTAAAGGAGCAACTCAGTCCACAACAACTATAAATGGAGGTTCAAAGGAAAAAATAGTTTTCTATAAGGATTCCTTGAGTATCTAGAATAAATGAAGATATAAATGATGAAGTAAAAGCTCTGGAGAAAAGAATTATATAGAGATCAAGTAGCTTAGAAGAAAAAGATGTAAACCTTACTTAAGAAATGAACTACCTAAAAACTGGAATCGACCAAATAGAAATCAATGACTGTAAGACAGGAAGATATACTAGAACAAATGTAAGACTAAAAAAAGGTAGAAGAAAAATGTAAGTTATCTGTTATTAAAAGAATAAAACTGGGAAAGCAGGTCAAGGAGAAATAATTTAAGAATCACTGGACTCCCTGCAAACTATGATCCTGGATAGAACAATTCAAGAAATCATAAATGAAAACTTCCCATATCTATTTGCGCTAGGAGCTAAAGTTGGTAGAAATAATCCACTGAACATCATCTGAAAAAAATACTCAAACAAAATGTTTCAGGATTGTCATAGCCAAAAAACCATAACTCCCATATTAAAGGAAAAAGTACTACAAGGATTAAGAAAGAAGCAGCTCAAGTACTAAATTCTATATTTGGGATCATCCAAGACTGGTAACTTCTACAACAAAAGAGAGTTGATCTTAGAATAAAATATTTTTAAAAGTCAGAAGAACTAGGCTTATAATCAGGAATAATTTACCTTGAAAAGCTTAGTATAATCCTACGGGGGAAAATATGGATCTTTAATAGAACAGAAGACTTCAAGTATTTCTGATGAAAGACCCAGAACTGAGTAAAAACTTAAAATATAAATACAAGTGTTCAGAAAAACCTACAAAAGTAAGAGCTATTTAATGAAGCATTGTTAACATTATAATAGAGGGGGAAGAAACACATGTCCTTGAGAATCTTAACATCTTTAAAGGACATTAAGGGAGTTAAATAAGAAAAACTGAAATGTTGGGGTAGATTGATTCTGAGAGTTTTCAGGAGGAAAGATAAGGGAAGGTTAAAATGAATAATTTTTTCACAATTGTGTTATATGAAAAGTATATAAAATGAAGGAAGTTATCAGAAGAAGCTCTTTCATCTAAAATGGTCAAAGAGGGTTGCACATGTGTGGATACATGTGATTACACACACACACACATACACACACACACACACACACACACACAGTCTGGTGTAGAAAAATACCAAACTCAAAAGGGAAAAAAATGTGTGGATGAGTGGAGTAGATTTAAATGGAAGGCAACACTGAGGAGGAAATAATTATAAATAAGATAACAGCAACAATAACAACAACAAAACTAGAATCTAAGGGAGTGCCTTAGGCTGCCTCTTAATCAGTTGGAGGAATATTTGAACAAATTGCAGTATATGAATATAAAATAATATTATTGCACCATAAAAAGTTATGAAAGAGACTATTTTAGAGAATGCTGAGTAGTATGAACTGATGCAGAGTGAAATGGGAAAAACCAGAAAAATAATTTGTATTTAAATAGGAAGCTATAAAAGGAAGCAATTTTGAAAGCCTGATCTTATGTCCAAAGGACTTTTAATAAAGTATGCTAGTTACTTCCCAACAAAGACGTTGGAAATGAAGTGCAGAGATAAACATTTTGGGGCATGAACACTATGTGGAATCATTTTGCTTGAATATGTTGGTTTGTTGCAAAAAGCTTTTGTTAACTTATTTTTCTTTTTTTTTTTTAATAGGAAGGAGTGAAGAAGATGAATTATAATAAAGACATCACAAAAGACATATTTATACACACACACACACACACACACACACACACACACACACACACACCCCTATTGTAAATGGAAGTGATTGCTGTCCTTTGTACTCAAAGAGGACCAAAATGACATCACTATGTTGGAGTTGAAATACAATATGTCTGACCGTAGATGCTCAGACCAAAAAGAGCTTGTAATGCTCAGCCATCGATCACACACAAATAGTCCCTATGAACATTTGGGGTGATTCTCTAATTTTGCACATATTATGTTTCTTTTGGATTAATTCAATTCTGCTTTGCTCATAGAGCACAGCACCTAGAACACCATGCTGGGTCGTCCTATGCCTGTGTCTCCCATATCATACTATCAGTTCTAAAGTTCTTAAGAGATTCCTTGAGAGAAGGCAGTAGTAAAGGGGTAGTGGGAAGTCTTCTTAAAGCATATAGAATTTGGGTATTGCAGGAAGCCAGAAGATAGAAATAAGGAAAGAGTATTACGGGCATGGGGTACAGAAAATGAAAACACATGGAGTGGAGATGTAGGAAAGTTTGGAAAAAAGATGAGTTCTGTTTTGGACTTATTGATTTTGAGATCTTAAGGGATCTCTACTCAGGATAAAGGCTAAAGTTCTGTTAATATATGTGAGTAAATATATGTGTGTGAGGGAATGTATATAAGTGTACACAGAGAGGTGTGAAAATGTTGAAAATTTGAGTTTTCTCAAAGTATTGCAAGTTTCTAGGTAGCGTAGGAGGTACCACTGACCAAGAGTTTTTCAGAATGTGAGAGGTTAAGGAAGGTTAAGATTTCACAGAACAATTAAGTGATCAATAGAAGCCTTGAACAAATAAGGAATGGGAGGGGGGCACAGGTGGATTCAGCCAATCAGAAAGACTCTTGTGGTTTGGAGAAAACCACAAACTTAAGATAATAGCCAATCTAATTGGGGTTAGTGAGCTGACTTAACCAAATCATTATTGCTCCTGCTTAATAGGCTAATTGAATATTAAACAACACACCCTATGTGAGAAATTTTTCACCATTTTTAAACATGAGATAGATGATGAGAGAGGGAGAACATGTTTATTCATATTTAGGGGAAACATGTAATAGGTTTATCAGAAAGATTGTAACCCAGAAGAAACGGACCAATGCATTCTCTGAAGAGAGGGGCCTGTGCCAAAATAGCAAGTATAAAGGTTTCCCTGTTTCTGTGCTCAGTGCACCCTCTTCCCTCTTCTGGCCAGAAACATTAAGACAATTCCCTAAGATTCTTCTTTAATAAATTTTCCTTGATATTTAATTTTCAGTGTCGAGTGTATTTCTAACAGGGATAGAGAGAGAGAGATCTGGGGATCATCTACACAAAGATAATAATTGAATCAATGAGATCTGGTGAGATTGCCAAGTGAGATGATACTGAATGAAAAGAGAAGAGGGGTTGGGGCAGAGTTTTGGACAACACCCAAAAGATAGGGGGCATGACAAGGTAATCATCAAAAGAGACTGAGATAAGGTGGTGACAGAGGCAGGATAAGTCACAAAAATTCAGACAGAAAGTATCCAGGAAGAGAGTATCCAGCACTGTGAAATGCTACAAGGAGGTCAAGAAGCATGAGAATTGAAAAAGGGTCATCAAATTTGGAAATTAAGAGATCACTAGCAACTTTGGACCAAGCAATTTCAGTTGAATGATGGTATTAGAAACTAAAAATATAGAGTTTAAAATGGTGTCAGCGGAGAGGAAGTGAAGGAAACAGTGAAGTTAACACAAAGAACCACAATATAGAATCACAACTAATTGGGATGATAGGATCAAGTTCATTTTAAATAAAATAAAGGGAAGATGTGGGCATCTTGTAGACAACAGAGGAAGAGCCAGAAGTAATGGGATAGATAGAAGATAAGAGAGAGGGAGAAGAATAATAGTAGGGGCAATCATGTTGAGAAGATGTTAGGGGTGAGGATCCAAAGAACATGTAGACGGGTTGACCCAAGCAAGTAGAACCCTTCCTTTATTTGAAATAGGAATGAAGGAGATAATGGGGGAGGTGTTTGAGTTGAAAGGAAGAGTCCTCAGAAAATGATCTGATTTTTCTCTGTGAAATATGAGGCAAGGTCCTCAACTGGGAGGGTGGGCAATAGGAAGTAGGGGCAAAGATGAGAAGGTTCGAAATTTCTATTGTAGACAGTGACAATTAGGGAGGAAGTGAATAGATGATTTAAGGTGGCTACCCTAACTCCCACTTGAACTGATGACTGCTGGAGTTTAGTGACAACATTCCTTCAGCATTCTAGGAAAGAGATCTAAATGGTTGGGGATTTTTTTTCTGGTTTTGTATAGCCCATATTTCCAATAGAGAGTACTTATCTTCTAGATTATCAGTTATTTAACTAGTCAATTAGTTTTTAGAAAGGGATATTTACTAAGATGGAAGATAAAAACATTTAGTACCAAAGCTTACCTTTACTCCTTTACTTTACAATGGCTCATTAGAGTCTTTTAATTGGAATGCCTCTGATTGCTTTGATTCAATCTAAATGCATTTATATACATTACAAAATAAGATTTTAATTACTTATTTTGGGTGAGGTAGAAGTGATTTGATTTGACCCTACCCTAATAAAAATGAATGCCTTGCTGTATTGAGAGCCCAGATGAAAATAAATTTGTAGTGGACCCAGTCCAGTGTCATGATATCCTCCAGCTTCATTTAGTAACAAGGAAGTAGCTATAAAATCCGTGGATGGTGTGAATAATCTAGGGGTGGGGTTTTAGAAAGGCATGATTGAGGCAAAAGGCAAGGATGGAGACTAGAGGATAGTGTATATGGTTGATTGAGTTCACCATGGAATTGAAATAGGGAAAGAAAATGAGTGCAGGTAGAATGATGGAAGAAATGGAGGTCACAGTGAGGATCAAGAATAAGGTTAGTGGTTATAAAGCTCAGAGAAAGATGAAATGATAAAATATTATAATCAGATAAATTAATTTCAGAGGTTTTTTTAAACAGAAATAAAATATTTGTGGGTGATGACATAATCAAGACTAAAACGATTTTCATGTGTAGATGAGATGGAGTAAAGGTCATAGGTACTAAGTAGATTAAGAAGGGTTGGAAGTTAAGATATTTAAAAGAGCATCATTGTGTATATGGAAGTCTCTGATATGAGAATTGAAATTAGGGTAGAAACAAAGACTGAACTCATTGAGGATATAAAGAGAATAGACTTGGATTGATAGATAACAGTCATCAGGACCTGGATTGGAAGATAAATTTTGATTGTGTGAACCTCAAGGAGAGATAGGATGCTGAGTAATGGTGGTAGAGATAGTATAGAGAGAGTTTCAGAGAATTGTATGAGCTATTGTAGAACAAGTTTTATGAACCAGAAAAATAAAACAAATGGTGATCACAGTAATTTATGTAACTTAGCAACCAATGATGACTTTAAAGAATCTTTTGACAGAGAAGTGGTAGACTATTGGTACAGAATGAGGCGGACATTTTCAAACATGGACAATATGTTTTCTTTGTACTTATTTGTTAACAGAGAAGATTCTATTGGAATGGAAGAATCATTAGGAAATAACAGTGTTTTTTTTTTTTAAAGAGTGTCAATAAAACATTTTAAAAGGAAGAGGAAGGACATCTAGAACATCCAGTTTTGCTGATTTCTGATGCAGGCATCTTTTTAAAAATTTTAATTATATTTCCTGTATCACATTTTCGATGCGGTCTTATCTCCAGCAAGAATTGTGATTTCTTAAAAACTCCACCTAAAAGCTAAAATTATATTTATTCTCTCTGTCTCTGTCTCTGTCTCTCTTCTCTCTCTCTCTCTCTCTCTCTCTCTCTCTCTCTCTCTCTCTCTCACACACACACATTTTATACTAGTTCAAAAGAATGAATCTCACTTAAACACAAATGAAGAAATTAATATGACAGGAATAAGAGCAGTGATTTTCTTTGAGCTTATTTTTAGAAGTTAAAAATTTCATTGATATTATGAGACTTGTAAAGTTGTACAATATTTATTTGTACATTATTTGTTTTTCTATGGCTATTATTCCAACCCAGCTCTTCCTCAATAGTTGAGTAAAATGAAATATAGATAGGATTTGTTATTTCTTGGAACTCTTAGTTAAAGAAACTCTCTACCAATACCTGTCTGCATCTTTTCTGTAATTTGTATTTACGGAGTAAATAATAGGTTAATAATGTTATTATTAGGTTAAAATGCAATTGGGGAATATTTAAAAAGAAATATATTAATATTTTAAAAAGAAATTAAAAATACAATAGAATAATGTCAATATGTGGTTTTCTAAGTCAACATACATCCATCAGGGATTCTTATGCCCAGTTCAATGGCCTCCTTTCTATTTGAGATCACTGATCAGCAGTACTCAGAGGGGTAGAAATTAGCAGAACTGGAATCTTATCCTGGTTTTGCTACATGGGTGAGTCACACAGCTAGCTACCTAATCTTTCTGAGCTGTAGTACCCTTGTTTGTAAAATGACCAGGGGAGATTAGATGACAGAGAAAGTTTTTTTCAGATGTAATGCTCTATGGTTGAGTAATCACCCAACTAACAACATGACTCCTTTTTGGGGTTTCTTATTCTACACAGCATCCAAAAAGTCAACAGTGAATCCATATCACAACAGATAAGTCTAAAGTAGAATGGAAATGCTTTATAAGGTCTAATTAAATATGAATGTTCCCCCTTCTTCCTGGAGCAAGGATGCAGAATAGTATGAAGGGAGGTCAAGAGGAGTCTGCCTTATATGTCTGACTCTTCTCCCAACTTTTCCCCTCTTCCTGGGTTTATATGTTTAATCTTAAAGTTTAATAATAATCACAAGAGGCAGCACATCATTGCCTCCCTGTCTGGTTGAGAGATTTACAACTCAAACTCATGGCAGAGGGAGAAATTGGTTCAATCACTTGGAGTAATGGTACATGGAGAGCCAGTTGGGCATGACTGCTACTTAACATGAGGAAACCAGGCTGGCTGCATTTAGTGTGCACGTTCTCTAATAAACATGTCATGCTCCAAGGTGAAAATTAACATCAACCCCTCCAAGCTCTTCTCACCAAGCGCCCTTCTCTCTGAAGTAAATAAATGAGCCATAGAAAAATGGAGACAAAGTAAGGTAGCAATGGCCTCCCATGAAGAAACTACATGGCCAACTTTGGCACAAATAAATGCTTTGATATTGGTTTAAAAAAATAGGACATTCTTTTTCTTTCTTTTTTCTTTTAACTAGACGTGATTGTGATTTTATTGATGTAGGGACCTTCTGGTGAGGAACCACTTCTAGTAGCGAAAGTTTGTGCTTGCTTTGTGATTTAGTGTCTGAATTATTTGGAGTGATGATTTCAAAACTTTGTTGAGCATGCACCCCTATTAATAAAAAAATTAGGAGTACATCTCCCTAACATATACACACACACAAACACACATCTCTGTGTGTGTGTGTGTGTATTTGCTTA
Organism: Sarcophilus harrisii; assembly: GCF_902635505.1. Lineage (NCBI taxonomy): Eukaryota > Metazoa > Chordata > Mammalia > Dasyuromorphia > Dasyuridae > Sarcophilus > Sarcophilus harrisii. The sequence continues at coordinate 490,924,712 of NC_045428.1, forward strand.
TACCTAATGAACTATTGTGCTAATAATTACATACTCTAAAAATGATACAAAAATAGAAATTTAAGAGAAATACTGATTGACTTTGGAATCTATATATTGGAGTTTATTGAACAGAATAATTATATTATCAGACTGGTGCTTTTGGAATATCATTATGGTAGTTTAGTAGAGAATGGATTGCAGAGAGGAGAGTCTTGAAGCAAGGGGAAAAATTAGGAGACTCTAGGTGATAAGGGCGTGAACTTGAGTGATGGATGTGTGAACTTTGTCTGCTTTGGGTATATATATATATATAGAGAGAGAGAGAGAGAGAGAGTATATATATATATATATATATATATATATATATATACTCTCTCTCTATATATATACTCTCTCTCTCTCTCTCTCTATATATATATATATATATATATAGAGAGAGAGAGAGAGAGAGAGAGAGTGAAGGGGTAGTATATATATATATGGGGTAGTATTGTTTTGGGGACAAATCCACAGTTGGTTACTGAGGGGACAGTTAAATGTAACTCATCTTCCCATTGTCTAGTTAGTTGATTGTATGTCCATTAATATCATTCCTTGACCACTTGAGGATATGTTGCCTTCAACTATTAATCTGGGGCATTGAGAGATTAAGTGAATTACTCAGAGTTACATAGATAGTATACATCAAAATAGGGAAATGAATCCATGTCTTTCTGACTTTCTATTCACTATTCTACTTTGCCTATTACTATTTCTTTTCGGCCTGAGTCACTCTTCCCTTAATCCTGTTCTGGAGCACTCATTAAAGCCCTCACTAAAGGTTTCTAGGTAGGTATTTTAGTAGTGGGAGTGGACAGATAAGCCTTTTCATAGTGATTCAGATCCAGGATGGTGAAGGAGAATGTGGAGGGAAAGACACACTTTTCCAGGAGCCACATTACTAAAATCTGTCCTCCATGAACATGTTGCTTAATTAGGTGTCTAAAGAAATCTTATAATCATGGAAATAAGGGGAAAGAGAAACAAACTTTCCTTGTTTTCTTCCAAGCACTGTTTGACCTGCTAAAAGGGGTAGCCTAATCTCAGAAAAACTACACCACAGTATAGTTTGGGGTCTGACCCAGAGGGTCAGCCTAGTCCAACAGGCTTCTGTTCTTCTAAGGGAGAGAACTAGACAGCTTGGGTCTAGAGTTCTGTAGTAGCACCAATTCCCCCAAAGACTAGTGACTTCAAGGTTTATCTCACTATAAAATTGTATGGAGGTTGTGTTCATCCAACTTTTCAGCATGTAAACAAATACTCTCGGTTTTCCCAAGCATGGGACTAACTAATTATTTATATTCTGTTGGTCTTGCAGCATTTCATCTTCAGTTGATTAGAAAATATGTGAAGAGTAGGGTGATAGGCTGAATGAAAGCAGAGTGGCAGGAAACATTCACATTAAAGTCCCAGTTATTGAGTTGCTCCAGTTATGTCTGACTCTTTGCTGCTCCATTTGTAATTTTCTTGGCAAAGACACTGGAGTAGTTTGCTATTTCCTTCTTTTTTTATAGACAAGGAAAACAAGGTTAAATGATTTGCCCAGGATCATCCAGCTAGTAAGTATCTGAGGCTGAAGATGGATTTCCTGGTTCTAAGTCTAGTGCTCTATCTGTTGTGCCAAATGTTGCCTAAAGTTCCAGTACTGGTATCCAAGAGAGAGTTTGGTGAGCAGAGTTCAGTCAAGTTGTTAAAAATGAGCTCAAATGTCTTTATCTAGAGAAGTAAAATTTCTGATAATCTTCAAAGAGCTGGCACTTCTTAAGTAGTTATTCTTGAATTATTGAGTATCAAGCAGTAGCATAGCATGTAATATCAGGAGCAGTCCTTGGAGTCACAAAGGCCTGTGTTCACGTGTTGCCTCTGATAGGTCTTGGATGTATGATCCTGGGCAAGTCACTCAGTTCTCAGTTTGAAATTCTCTCCTTTCTTCTACTCCCTTTCCTTCCCCATTAAGAAAGCAATAAACAAGATGCCCATTACATATATGAAATTACACAAAACATATTTCCACATTAGCCATGTTGTAAAAACAACAAGAATGCAAACAAAAACAAAAGTTAACAGCAAAATATCCAAAACCCCAAGAAAAATAGACACAAATATTATAATTCTACAAATGGGTAAACTGAGGCTCAGGGAGGTTAACTGACTCATCCAATGTCACAGAGCTAGTCAGGATCAGAATTAAGACTCAAGCTCAAATTACTAATCTCTTGTTTTGTTCCTATTTCAGCAAGGGGAAGATGCTCCACAGGATTCTGAGAATCTGTCAGATAATCCCTTTGAAATAAGGCAACTTGGACCCCTACATAGTTTAGCTAGTCTAGCATCCTAGTAATCTCCCCAAAGTGCCTGAGTAAGCCAGGAAAATATGAATAGGACTCCTTAAATATCCAGCAGAGAGAACCACCTTCACCCCTCTTGGAGAAGACTGGCACCTATAGGGTCCTTCAGACAGCAGGCACCCCCTAATTTTGTTCCTAGCTCTGAGATTCCCCCAGTAAAACGGCCTCCATGAACTCAACTCTGGAAAGTTAAACAACTTCAAAGTTAAACAGACGACTATTTAAAGTTAAACAGCTCAAGTAAGTATTGGGCTCTTTTTTTCCTCCTCCAAGTGTACTGAAGTGCTTTTTAAAAGCCCCAGTTTCCAACGAGGACTTGGGGGTTAATTTTCAGCATGGTGCCCGGGGATTTAGCTGTGGGACTCCCATTACCAGTAATGGGAGTCATGCGGCTTCATTTCATGCACACTACACTGAGAACGCACCCCTCGGTAGCTACAAAATTTTAGTTTTGAAATTGAACCTCGCCATCTTTTTTTTTTTTTCTTCCTCTTCTGGAGAACAAAGCAGATTTCCCCAAACACCCACATCACCCGGCAATATGGGAAGGCCTGAGGGAGAGAAAGGACCAGAAGGAAGAACTAGATTTGAAATGTTCTTATCCACATTTAAATCCCCCCCATAAGGGCAAAAAATAGATGCCCACTTGCTGACAGATAAGGCTATAGTGTCTCACCCTGATGCTGAGCTCTGAACCCCATGAAACCTGGCACGTGGTTTGTGCCATCCAGAACAACACCACGAAGCTTCTCTAATAACCTGAGCCCTGCTGCCTGTCATTAAGGGACCTCTCTCATTAGGCTTCTCTTTTTAAATGGCTGCTATCATCTGGTCCCAGTGTACATTAAATCCCATTATAATTATAAACACACTTCCCTATAACACTCTCTGCAGATTTCATCCACACTGCCTACCCCCTCAGGGCATCTTTGCACTAATAACAACTCAGATTTGCTATTTGAGTTGACAACATTAGGTCCCAACACCATTTGCAATATGCCAGAGAAGGAAGGAAAAGGAAAAACCGTCTCTTCTTCAATCACTGGGATCTAGGGGGTCACAGTGACCCAGGTTCTCAGAGGCTGAGAAAAGATTGTAATATTTCTTTATGTCCCCTCTGACTCCCTCACTCAGAGTGGCTGGTACCAAGGACATACTGGGGGTGTCCAACATCAAACAGAAGAAACCCAAGTTTGTAACATTCATTGTTGCCGCGTCTTCCCAGGGAAAATACTGAAAATGTAGTGAGGATAATTATCTGTATTATTCAAGCATAAAAAAAGTTTTCTAATTCCCTTATACAAAGACAGTAAAATTTTGATTATCTGGAAACTTGTTAAAAAAAACAAAACTTTTTTTCCTCCCCTATACTTTTGTCCTTTAAAAGAATAAATAGTTATAATTGTTATTTACAATATAACCAAAGGGACTCTGCAAGATCCTACAGAAGTCAATTTACAAAGTTTATTGAGTACTTACTATATGCAAAAACTATTGCTAGGTGGTAAGAAGGCTATAAAGCAGAATAAGATGAAGTCCTTGCCCTCAGAGAGCATTACTGAGAAAAATGGGTTTACTATGCTCTAATTCCAGAGTCAGTAAGTTAACTGGTAGATCTTAAAACCTTTTCCAGTACTAAAGAGGTTCAGCTATTTGCCAATCATCCCTTGAATTTATGTCTCTTTCTTTCCTTTTGCTGGGATTCCTAGCAAATCTTGGACTTGGTTGTACATTTTCCAATCACAAGGTTTCTGAAAATGAAATCTAGTTTATATTAAAAAAGATGTGCTTTTTATATAAACCATATCGAATTGCTTATCTTCTTAGGGAGTAGGGAATGAAAAGAGGGGAGAAAAGAGAAGATTTGGAACACAAAATTTTATAAAAGAAATGTTAAATAATTGATTTTACATGTAATTGAACTATTTAAAAGGAAAATAAATGTTCTAATTACTAAAGAAAAAAACTGACTTTCTTTTTAAAGCAAGTCATTCAACCATAAGGTTTGAAACAGAAAGGATTACAGTATTTAACCCTTCATTTACCAAAAAAAAAAAAGTAATTCATTACCATAGCTCATTTCCCAAGCATGATGGTTAAATTAGAATCTTATTTTAATTTAAAATTTCCTTCTTTTGCCTGAATTATCAAAGATCATAGGTTCATAGATTTTGGAGATAGAAGGAATATGAGAGGCAATTGGGACTTCATTTTATTTTATTTGAGACCTCATTTTAAAAGTCAAAAGCAAAGACTGGGACAGCCTTATCCAGTGTAACCTAGTAAGAGATGGAATTCAAACTCAAATCTTTCTGACTCCAAATGGAACATTCTATCCACTATGCCATCTAGAGTCTAGTCTGAGTCTTGAATGATCCAGGTAAGTTTCTATGTGGGTTATCTCCAGTAAGATTTTGTCCTTATTTGGCTATGTGTGTGTTGAACTGGCCTATGAACTAAAAGGGGTGGGGGGAACCAGAGCAAAAACTTATCTTTAATGCTTTTACTTTCAGTCCTTCTTCTTACCATTTCTGAATTCTTTTTATTTCAGAAGCACCATAGTACACTGAACCTGGCCCTTATAAACATGACTTCTTTTATTAACATACTTTTCTCAGTTTATCTTTTTAAAATAATATATTTTTATTTTCAAAATATATACAAAGATAGTTTTCAACATACATCCTTGCAAAACCATGTGTTCCAAATTTTTCTCCCTCCTTTCCCCTCCCTTCTTCTCCTAGAGAGCAAGTAATCCAATATATGTTAAACATATGCAATCCTTCTATACATATTTCCACATTTATCATGCTGCACAAGAAAAATCAGATCAAAAAGGAAAATGAGAAGAAAAAAATACACATTAGTTTCCTTATCTATAAAAAAAATAATAGCACTATTTATCTCTTGGGCTTGAAGAGGAAAACAAACCAAAAAGCCCTATATCTATAATTTAGTTCTTATAATTACTTCTCACTTTTTTGTTTTTGTTCCTATTTGGACTTTTATTTGCAAAAATACTATCATTTCCTTCTCCAGTTCATTTTATAGATGAGGAAATTGAGACAGAGTTAAATGACTTGCCCAGGATCAACACAGCTGGTGAATGTCTAAGGGCCAGATTTGAACTCAGGGGGATTCCAATTCAGGCATTGTATCTACTTTTCCTAGCTGCTTCTCACATCCCTCTGCTCAACAGTCCCAAGACTGGCAAGCTCAGCCACAGCTCTTTAAATGTGTATTTCAAGTAAAAACAAATGGAAAATAAGGTAATTTATTCAACCTCTAAGGGTGACTTTATCTAATTTATGCCTGGTAGTTGGGAATCTATCCTAGGAACAGAGGAGTTACAGTTGAAAGATAACTTTTGAGATTATTTAATCCAACACCTTCATTTTCACAAATGAGGGAATGGAGGCCCAGAAAGGAGAAGTGACTTGAAATCACTGATTTCTGGATGGGAGAGAAAAGAACACTGAATTTGGGGGAGGGGGGGAAAAAAAGGAGCTCGGTTCCAATCCTATCTTTGATGGTTACTTATCTGATTTTGGACAAGCCATACCTCTTTAGGTCTGTTTCCTCATCTGAAAAATGATGAAGTAGAACTAGAAGCCCTCTGAGGTTTTTTCGAACTCAAAACCTGTGGTCCTATGGCTTTTGAGGTCATATTGTCCAATATAGTCTTTATTTTACAGATGAAGAAATTGAGTAATTTAAGTTAACTTGTCTAAACAGTAACAGAAGCAGAATTAGAACACAGTTCCTTTTTTGCTCCAAATCCAGTATTCTTTCCATTGCATTTTGATTTGCCCAAGAATCATACCACTAGTTCCTTAAAGAGATGGGAAATTAACTTTTGGCTTGAAATCTAATGCTTTTTTATGCTGTACCTACCCCATTGCTCCTGCATTTAAGGACCTAACGAGATGATTCAGGCTTAGCCATATTTAAGGAAAGGGCAATTACAAATACAACATCATAAAATAAAGAAGATGATTTCCATCCAGTTGCTGCCACACAGAATCTCTGAACTGGAGACTCTCATCAGCATTCCTGGGACCCAAGGACACAGCTCTAGTTGTAAATGGTAGAGACTCTGGTGGAGGAATTGCCGCTTTATCTGGGCCCAATAAACCTTATCAAACTGCTGTGCAGCCAGCCTTCGGTGCTAAGTGGAAATGCTGCCTTCCAGCCCAAAGCTGGCACCTAGCCCACAAGCTCTCCTGCCTCTCTCTTTTTGTTACCTTCTCTACCTCTTAAATTCAGGCATTAATCTCTCTTTAACACTTACTAACAAGGTTTAGGCTTTTTAAAGGGCAGAGTTTATGAAGCAAGGGAGATTTTTCTCATAAAGTGAATTTGGGGAGGAGGTGGGGGATTGAAAAAGAAATGGGGGTGAGATTGTTCTCACTTCTCCATTGTTTCTAGTGATTCTTTCCTTTGCTGATTTGAGGATTAATGGGAGATTAGGATCTGGGGTTAATTATGTGTTTTTCAGGCTGCTCTGCTCTTAAAAGGTGGTTGAGTGAATGGGGACATCTAGATACTTATTTCCAATTGCAGCTAGGCAGTATCAGTGAATTCAACAAGTTTTTTTTTTTTTTTAAGGGGTTGGGGGTGGGGAAGGTGTCTTATGTTTCTGTGGTCGTAGTCAATGAAATCCACTTAATGAAGGTGTATTTCTCCCTCTTCTTTCTCTGCTTTCTCTCTCACTACGGTGTTATTAGCTCTCCAGTTAAATCTTCCTCCCTTTACTCTCCCCTAACTCACCAACTTTTCTTAGAACGAGAGACGCGTTTTTATTTATTGGCCGTACACTAAATTATAAACCACTATTAACATCAATACACTACTATTATCAACAATATAATTTGATATTACGTTATTACTATAATGCAGTATAAAGAATGATAGTCAATTCAATTCAATCAGCAATCTAATGCAGTTCAATCTTCAGATCCCTGTAACTGATCCATCTCTTCCATCTGATCATCTTCCAATTCTTATTTAGAAATCCTCACTTCTTTGACGTCCTTGTAAAAGGAAAAAGCGGATGGTACGTGTTTTACCCGGATTTTCTAATTTCGGACAGTGTTTGATAAACCTTAATGCTCTATTAAAAGGGGTTAGTAATTATTCTTATGATATTTAGACGCAAGCTGAAACCCCCTCGTGAGGTCAAATCAGATCTACTTCAGAATTCCTGACCTTAAATAAGCCCACGAGGGTCCAGATATCAGCAGACTTCAGAGTTGAAAAGAACCCAGAGATTGAGGGAGTGAAGTGTGTTCAGGCTCCGGATTTTTATCTTTCTCCTTTGCTTTCTTTTTCAGTTCCATTTTGTCTCCCTAAAGTGTGGGGGGAAAGATTCCTAATCTAGACGTAAGAATTCGAAGACCTCGAATATATATATATATATATATATATATTCCTTTGGGTATGTATGCATCCTGAGTAAAAAAAAAAAATCCACGACTCTGCTCCGTTCTCACGCGTGTCCACAACAGATCGTGGGGAGGCGCTCATCGCTCGAAACCTCGTCCAAGTCGGACACAGCTTTGGGCCAAAAAAGTGCCTCTAGCCCTCCTTTAACCTTAGGTTTGATATGCTCAGGTTCCTCAGGATAGCAATGCACCCCCCCTTCCCTCCCTCCAGCATATTTAGGGGCGCCAATTTCCACCACTTGCTCCTCCATGTTTACTGTCAGTCGCCTTAGGAGGAGACCCTAGGAGCTGCTCCTTCCTGGCCCTCTGCAAATCTCTCTCCAAATTACCCATGGGGTACTAGGAAAGAAGCCAGGGACTGAGGGGTGTCACAGGGCCATCCGCGAAGGGATCAGATTTACTTCCATTGTCTGCCCAATACGGGGTTCTGGACTCCACTTGTCCCTAAGGAACCAGGCGCCATCTGGGGAAAATGCGGCCGACTTTTCTGGGTCCCTTGTCAGTATGATCTCGAGCACTTTGCGCTGCTCTGACAGTAGGTTGATGAGGGTGGGGGGAAACCTAGAAACCACCTCCTCCCAGGTAGAGACCCTCCAGGATACTGTTGCAAAGCAAGAAGTTTCCCTCTGGCCCCGAACTCCTCCTCCTCCTTTTCCTCGCAGGATCGGGGTCGGAAAAATGGGGCAGGCGTTTTGTGAATCTCGCCCCCCACCCTCTAGTCTCCCCTACTCGGAGATTTCCACCTGCTCCCTTCCCACAACCCACCTAAGTCAGAAAAATCTGCTCTGGACGGTAGCTTTGCAGTCCCAGAGAGAGGATCGCGGGGAGAACAGGAGACCGAGGGGGTAGGTGGGGAAGGACACCCTACAAACAGGGTAGAAACAGAAACTAGGTGTGCAAGATTGGGGGAAATAATGCTTGATGCCCTGAATTGAGGGGGAAAGGGTCTAGCATACTCTTAATTGGGACACATACAGAAACTGGGAGAAAACTTCGAACCTAGAAGGGTGGGTGGCGGGGAGGGGGAAAACAATAAGATAAAAAGCAAAAACCGAAAGGAGGGTGTCAAAGTGGATTTGCTTGGTTTCTTTTTCCCTTTCCAAAAATGTTCCCAACCGTTCCTCCAGGTTCCCCTTCCCTCGGCAAGAGCGTGGTCCGGCAACAGCTAGATTCAGGCGGCCCGGCCGGGAGAAGAGCAGGAGGGAGGGGATGGGGAGGGCCCCGGGCAAGGGGGTGGGAGGTACCCGGGAGAGGAGGGGTGAGGGAGGGAGGAAGGGGGGAGTGTGGGGGGAGGGTCCCGGCATAAAGATGGAGGGCCCGGGGGTGGGGGAGGGGGTTCGTGGGAGGGGGGAGGGCGCGCGGGGGTTTTCAACCCCGCAGAGAGGAGAGGCGATGGAGCGGGTATCGAAGCCGGGCATGGCGCGCTTTAAGGACAAAGTTCACCCAAAACCCTCCCAGACAAGCAACACACCCCCACAGGCACGCACACCCACCCCAGAGCGCACGGCTCGGCAGCGGTGAGTGGGGGGCCGGGGAGGGGCGCACGGTCTAGCCGGCGCCGCGCGCCCGGGCGCACGGGGGGCTGGAGAGGTCCGGGGGGGGCGCGCTCGCTGCGGCCACTCTGGCCCATTGGCTTCGCCTCATTTTCTTTGCCTTTCTCCCCTGCTGAAGCTGCTGGTGCTGCTGTTGTTGCAGCCGCCGCCGCCGCTGCTGCCGCCGAGGGGGAATAAGGGGAGAGCCCCGGCTGTCAGCTCGGGCGCAGCTGCCTCCCCCCTGCCGACCCCTCCCTTGCAGGACAGGGTCTGGGTGTAAGAGATGGGGCTGGGCGGTCGGCTGGGCTTAAGGGGTGGCTAGCCGTGGGGGAGGCTTTGTATGGTCAGGGGAAGGCGGCGAACCGGGAGCGGGTCAGGGCTCATATGTATGCCGACTGGTGCGCGGGAGCGAAATAGGATTGTGGTTATTTATTCGTGTATTTATTTACTGGCCGGCTGGGCAGCTAGGATCTGGGGGCCGGGACTGGGTGTGTTGGGAGAGGAGTGAGAATTAGGACGTGTTTCGGTTTTGTTTCTTTTGGGAAAGAAAACAAAAATGGGAGGATTTATTTTTCTTGCGGTGACTTGATTTTTTGGTGGGGAGGAAAGGAAAGGGGTCGCAGAGAGTGACCAGGTCTCTGTGTGTATGTATGTCCCTCTCTCCCGGGAGCCGGTTTCTTTTCTCCTGTCCTCCCGGCGGGACTGGCCGCGGAGCCCGAGCACTCCGTGCGCTCTCAGCCGGCCGCAGGGCGGGTTGTGCCGGCGGCGCTGCACCTGATGCATTTGGGATGCCTGGTCTCACACTCACGCACAGGCACGCTCACTCACACAAGACACTCTCACACTCGCACGCCGACTGGCAGGCAGGCAGGCAGGCACCCGTCTATTCTCTCACGCTCAGACACTCGTATTCACACACAAACGCAGGCACTTTAATGAGCACACTCACATAAAGACACGCACTCTCACACTTAGCCGACACGCCGGCTCTCCGGCGGTGTACGTTTGTTACAGACACTCATCTGGCTAGATACTGGGATTTCTTGTCGCCTCTGATCATCCCTTGCCCTACTCCCACCCACCCATTTCTCTGCAGGGAGGCGGGGAGATGATGGCTGCAGACCCCTTGTTGGCTTTTCAGGGGGAGGATGGCTTTTGTGTTTTTCTTTTCATCTTCCGTCCTTCTCCCTCCCCTTTCCCTCAGATGGCTAGAGATTGTGTCCAGTCGTCTGGGACTTGATTTCCCTCCCTTGGATCTTTTCCTCAGTCCTACTTTCTCCTTCCTTATGGTTTCCAGCTCCCCGAGAAAAGTTGATTCCTCAAGTTTTCTTAAAGTCATTTCTGAGTCCTCCATGGGGTTTTTACTTAAGTTGGAACTTGGGGGGTGGGGTTCGTGTGAGAATGTTTCTGCTGCTCTTTCTCTCAGTCGAGTGTTAGCACTATCTTTCTCCAGTCCCCAGGACAGTTCAAAGACCATTTTGGGTGCAAAAATGTAGGTGGGAAAATAGGAATCGGGCCGTTGTTGTATTTAATCACTTTTAGATACGGCTCTGATAGGAGGAGAAAGATTGGGAAACTGAGCCAAGTGACTCTCCCCCATCAAACTCCTAATTATTTGAAAACCCCATCTCCTTTTTCAAATGGGAGCTTTCCATTATACTTTAAGCTTCCTCTACCCCTTCCACCTGGTTAAGGGCCACAGAGGTACCTTAAAAAGGAATAGCTGACTTATTAACCCCTTCAGTCTTGCTGGATAGATTTACCACTCCCCACTTCCCAACCCCCTCCTCGGGTTCAATTTCCTTGGGGCCTTAGGAGATTTTTCTGAGTGTGTGTGTGAGGGGAGTGTCCTTCCTCCTTGCTTCTCTCCAGTTCAGTCAGTTATTGCCAACAGCTGGGTGTGAGGGAGTAGGGGGGGGGGCTTTTCACTATTCCCACCACCACTGAAATCAATCTGGGAAACCAAGGAGCTCTGCTAATGACCCTGAGTGGTCCTTATATCTGATCCTCTCCTTTTTTTAGTTTTGCTTCAGGGGTAGATATATTTACGGTACCTCTAGTCAGGGATTATTATTTCCCCATCATAACTGGTGCCCACATTTCTAAATCCTGTCCCATGGAACAAACTTTATCCCAGGTTAGACATCCTAGATCATAGGATACAGCATATGTACTTTAGAAATTCCCCCTTGGCCCTGCAACTGATATCTCATGCTGATCACATTCTGTTTATGTGACCTATCCATACACTTCTTTTCAAACTCTCCTATCATAGATCTATGGTATTAAATACACACAATGCTCTGTCTAATACTGTGTGACTTTGGACAAATATATACGTGTGTATGTGTGTGTGTATATATATATATATATATATATATATATATATATATATATGTGTGTGTGTGTGTGTATATATTAATTCCTGTGCCTTGTATGTAGGACGGGCATAATAAATGTAGCAAATTGACTTAAATTCAAGTCTCCTAACTTCTTTGAGTTCAAATTTCCTTATCTGAAAAATGGGGACAGCCGTACTTGCCTTGCCTACTGATGTTGTATGTAAAGCAATATAAAGAGATATAGAAATGTGAGTAGTTATTATTCTGTAGGCATCTGTCTACTGTGTGTATTGCAGCTACAGAGTGTATTTCTAGTATCTTATACTAAATAAACCATACCTCCCTGCTCTGGCTTCCTCAAATGTTCCTGCCAGAGATTGAATAATAATAATTGCACTTTCTCTGTGCCAGGCACTGTGTTAAACACTTTGCAATTATTATCTCATTTGATCCTAGAAACAACCCTGGAAGGTAGGTGCTATTATTAGCTCCACTTTAAGGATAAGGAAGATGAGACCAGGGGAGAGTAAGTGATTAAGTACTCAGGGTCACATGGCTACTATGTGAAGCTGAATTCAAATTCAGATCTTCCTGACCTTAAGCAAGTCTGTCTTCCTAGAATGCTGTGATATCTAGCTGCTTCAAAGGTGGTGGGGGTTAGCCTAGAAACGAGGGGGGGCAGGAATTTAAAATTAAAGGATGTCTTTTGGGGGCAGAGCTGGACATTAGCTGGCTGATTATGATAGGGATGTAGGGAGGAGAGCAATGGCCATTCATGGGTTGTCTCTCGCAGGGTCCTGCCCTTAGTTCTCCTGGACTTTGCCCCTGGGGCTGCCACACTGAAGAATGGGAGGGTGAGACTTTGGTCTGTCCTGGAACTTGGAGGGCTGCCCCTACAGGAGCTGGAGAGGAAAATCTTAGCTCCTGTGTAATTTTGGGTGCTGAATTAAAAGAGGGACTAAATGCTTGTTATTTTTCAGGATTCCTGTGTGAGTAATATCTCTGGAGGTGACTGTGGAAGATAATGCCATTCCCCTAGGCTAAAACATTTTAAAAGACCCCCACTCTCCCCCAAACCACAGAATAGAATTTGATTTTGATTTCTTGTTATAGAGCTGTTGGTAGCATATCTGATGGAGTAAACCTGTTATGGGTAGGAAAGGAGTAAAGGCAAAAATAACCTTCTTTTCTTTCCTACCAACTCTGGGCTTTTAAAAGCAGGCTTCCAGAAAGAAAAAATAAAATAAAAAGGAAAAATCCTCCCAAAATTACAGATCTAAAACCCATCTGCTTCCAGACTTCGGTCAATCAAAATTTATTAAGCAGCTACTGTGTGCTAAGATTTTCTTACTCAGGAAACTTTGTTTCAAAATTTCCCCTCTTCTAGTGACTATAGATTAATCTGTGTTTCTTCCTTGATTTCCTTTTTCTTTCTCTCTAGCTGACCCTGCAAGAGACCAGAAGGAAAGCAGCCTCATGCCTAAGTCCCGGACAGTGCCATGGATCTGACAAAGATGGGCATGATCCAGTTGCAGAACCCCAGCCACCCCACGGGGCTGCTGTGCAAAGCCAACCAGATGCGCTTGGCAGGGACCCTGTGTGATGTGGTCATCATGGTGGACAGTCAGGAGTTCCATGCTCACCGGACAGTCCTGGCCTGCACTAGCAAGATGTTTGAGATCCTTTTTCACCGAAACAGCCAGCACTACACCTTGGACTTCCTGTCGCCAAAGACCTTCCAGCAGATCCTGGAGTACGCCTATACGGCCACCCTCCAGGCCAAGGCCGAGGACCTGGATGACCTGCTGTACGCAGCAGAGATCCTGGAGATTGAGTACCTGGAAGAGCAGTGTCTGAAGATCCTGGAAACCATTCAGGCCTCGGATGACAATGACACAGAGACCGCCATGGCGGACGGCGGTGCCGAGGAGGAGGAGGACCGAAAAGCAAGGTACCTCAAGAACATCTTCATCTCAAAGCATTCCATCGAAGACGGTGGGTACGCTGGCGTGGCCGGGCAGCACCTCCCTGGAGCCGCAGCAGAGCAGAACCCGTCTGGGTCCACCTCCTTCGGCCTGGCAGCCATGAGTCCCACCAAGGCTGCTGTGGATAGCTTGATGAGCATCGGGCAGTCTCTGCTTCAAGGAGCCCTGCAGCCTCCCGGAGTGCCCGATGAGTCCGGCTTGGCCAGCGTTGGGCGGCACCCCGGGGTGACTGAGGTGAAGACCGAGATGATGCAGGTGGATGAGGTGCCTTGTCAGGACAGCCCGGGGGCCGCCGAGTCCAGCACCTCGGCAGGTGGCGGGGACAAGGCCGAGGAGAGGAGCAAGGACGGGCCTGGGACACCCACCAGGAGCAGTGTCATCACCAGCGCTCGGGAGCTGCATTACGGACGGGAGGAGACCTCGGAGCAGCCGGCGCTCCCTGCCGAAGCCAGCCAGGCCCCACCTGGCCGGCCCGAGCACTCCGTCGGCTCGGCTGACAAGCACCTGGGCATCTATTCTGTTCTTCCCAATCACAAGGCGGACTCGGTACTGAGCATGCCGTCCTCTATGACCTCGACCCTGCACATGCAGCCAGCGGCCCTGGCTGTCTCCATGGACTTTAGCACCTATGGTGGGCTATTGCCACAGGGCTTCATCCAGAGGGAGCTCTTTAGCAAACTGGGCGAGCTGGCCGTGGGCATGAAGACTGAGAATCGGGCCGTGGGGGAGCAGTGCAGCGTCTGTGGGGCTGAACTTCCGGACAATGACGCCGTGGAGCAGCACAGGTAGGATCACGCTCTTTTTTCTGGGCCTTGGAAGGATCAGTTCATTTTCTGAGTCCTAGAGCAAGGGGGTCGCACACCGCAGGGAGAGTGGGTAGTCATAGCTAGCACATAGTGAGGGCTGGGCCTGGATGCAGTTCAAATCTGGCCTCTGACACTTAAGTCTGCCTCAGTTTCCTCATCTATACAAATGAGCTGGAGAAGGAAATGTCAAATCCCTTCAGTATCTCTGGCAAGAAAACTTCATACAGGTTCTCAGAGTCAGATATGACTGAAAATGATTGCACAATAACAAAAGCATATGTGGGGAGCTTTAAAGTTTGCCAAGAACTTTATACCTGTTGGCTAATCTTATATCTTACTGATGAGAAACCTGGGACTGAAAAGACCTAGTGATAAATTTGCCTGAGGTTGCTCAGCTAGTATCAGAGACATATTTGAACTGGGGTATTCCTGACTCTAACACCAGCACCTAAATGCCTCGAGTTAGGCAGTGGAGAAGTGGTTCTGGTGCTAACCTAGAATTAGATAGTGGAGAAGTGGTTCTGGTCTTGACCTAGAGTTAGATGGTGGAGTAGTGGTTCTGGTCCTGACCTAGAGTTAGACGGTGGAGAAATGGTTCTGTCCTGACCTAGAGTTAGACGGTGGAGAAGTGGTTCTGGTCCTGACCTAGAGTTAGACGGTGGAGAAGTGGTTCTGGGTCTTATCTAGAGTTAGACGGTGGAGAAGTGGTTCTGGTCCTGACCTAGAGTTAGATGGTGGAGAAGTGGTTCTGGTCCTGACGTAGAGTTAGATGGTGGAGTAGTACTGGTTCTGACCTAGAGTTAGACAGTGGGGAAGTGGTTCTGGTCCTGACCTAGAGTTAGATGGTGGAGAAGTAGTTCTGGTCCTGACCCAGAGTTAGTCAATCAAGAAGTGGTTCTGGTCCTGACCTAGAGTTAGATGGTGGAGTAGTACTGGTCCTGACCTGGAGTTAGACGGTGGAGAAGTAGTTCTGGTCCTGACCTAGAGTTAGACAGTGGAGAAGTGGTTCTGATCTTGACCTAGAGTTAGATGGTGGAGTAGACTGGTCCTGACCTAGAGTTAGATAGTGGAGAAGTGGTTCTGGTCCTGACCTAGAGTTAGATAGTGGAGAAGTGGTTCTGGTCCTGACCTAGAGTTAGATAGTGGAGAAGTGGTTCTGGTCCTGACCTAGAGTTAGATGGTGGAGAAGTAGTTCTGGTCCTGACCTAGAGTTAGATAGTGGAGTAGTACTGGTCCTGACCTAGAGTTAGATGGTGGAGAAGTAGTTCTGGTCCTGACCTAGAGTTAGATAGTGGAGAAGTAGTTCTGGTCCTGACCCAGAGTTAGTCAATCAAGAAGTGGTTCTGGTCCTGACCTAGAGTTAGATGGTGGAGAAGTAGATCTGGTCCTGACCTAGAGTTAGACAGTGGAGAAGTGGTTCTGGTCCTGACCTAGAGTTAGATGGTGGTGAAGTACCTGAAGTTCTAATACTTAAGTATTAGCAGAGCTTAATATTGCCTCAAAGCCATGCCTCAATTAGAAACATCAGCTTCATTTCATGTTGCGGGCCTAACCATCGTTAACATTTTCTGCTTATTCGAACTACAACTCATTGGTATCAAAATAATTTATATCTGTTCTCCAGAAGAAATCCTCAAACTCCCAGAAATTCTGTTCCCTTGAGAGAAAAAATGAATGAAAATCTATTTGCCCCTTTCATCTGCCCTACTATTATAGGCATCTCTACCTTACTCATTATTATACTTTTCCCTTGTCTTGTTTTTACAACGCCCAAGGGTTGACTTCCTAATTGAATCCAAATTCTACAAATCTGACTTATCCGACTCATCACCAAGCAAATAATAATACATAATAACGTTGGTTGAACATGAGCCCTTATACTTATAACCCTTATCCTATTTATTTCCTGACCTAGAGTTAGATGGTGGAGTAGTACTGGTCCTGACCTAGAGTTAGACAGTGGAGAAGTGGTTCTGGGCCTGACCTAGAGTTAGACAGTGGAGAAGTGGTTCTGGTCCTGACCTAGAGTTAGACAGTGGAGAAGTGGTTCTGGTCCTGACCTAGAGTTAGACAGTGGAGAAGTGGTTCTGGTCCTGACCTAGAGTTAGACAGTGGAGAAGTGGTTCTGGTCCTGACCTAGAGTTAGATGGTGGAGTAGTACTGGTCCTGACCTAGAATTAGACAGTGGAGAAGTAGTTCTGGTCCTGACCTAAATGTTTAGAGTTAGACAGTGGAGAAGTAGTTCTGGTCCTGACCTAAAGGGCTAGATTTAGATAGTGGAGAAGTAGTTCTGGGCATCTCTTTGGGTAGATTTCTTCCCAGATTTTCTTTTTTTCTTCTGTGTTTGGGTCTCTGATTTTTTTTTTAACATCATTTGGAGTTTTTTGGACAGGGTTTGCCATTTCCTTCCCTGACTCATTTTACAGATGGGGAAACTGAGGCAAACAGGGTTGACTTATTTAGCCCAGGGTCTCACAGCCAGGTTGTACTCATGAAGATGAGTTTTCCAAATTCCAGGGCCAACATTCTCTGTCGCCTTAGCTGCCTTTTAGGTTTGGTATGTGTGTATTATTCAGTCTCAGATTCTCTGGTTCTCAACTAGTGGTAGTTGCAGAGATAAGAGCAATATAGGTTAGAATGTTGCAAACAGTTTTATCTTAGCCACAAACTTTTTTGGTGGTGGCTGGTATAGCCTCAGGTTCTGAACTCTGTCCTCGGTTCCAGTTTACCTTGTGGACTTTTTCCTTTGAACCTTTTTGAGTTAGGGGAGGAAGAACCCATGTTCTCATGGGTAGATTTGATAAACTGGGCCTCACAGTCTCTGTTTGGACCTGTTTATTTTTATTTATTTTATTTATTATGGGCTCTTGTCCTTCAAAGGAGAGTATGTCACCAACAGGTGATGAATAATTACCGATGGGATGAATAGTATTATTTTTTATCTTTCTTTAATCAAGATATGCATGTAAAATTTTATTCTTGGGACTCTAATCTAATTTTATAAAGTTGAGAAGTCTAATTTTCTTTTGTTTTAAACTTGCCATGTGAAGTTTTCTCCAAACTCCTGCCCCTGTTCTTTTTTCATTTTGGGGGGTTTTGGTGGTGGTGTCCTCACTTCTTGTCACCCACCCCCTCCACCCCTCTATATCCTAGCTTCTACCACAGATGTGAAAAATTGCTTATAAAACCGGTTCTGCTCATACAGGTTTTTTAGCATGAGTGTCATTGTGGCTTTGTGTGTCCGGTGTGGGGGTGGATTGGAATCATCTCCACCCTTCTCACCCCAGGACTGTGCACCACACCTGATCTAATCTCAGCCCAGCCGGAATCTATTCTATTATTGCCCAATGGGTAGGCCCAAGACTCACCAAGTAAGATATGGAAAATGCAACTGAGTTCAGGTTAAAGTAGTGCTCTTTCCGGTGGGTACAAGTGACAACCAATACCAAAATGTGTCTTTTTGGCATATTTATCACTTTCCCCAAAATGTTCTAAGAATGACCCTTACCAAACAATTTTGTCATCTTTTCCTGTATATTGATATTTAATGTTAAATGCTATGGAAAATGAAGGCATGGTGGAAATGTTTTCTCAGCTTTCTAGTCCTTGGTTTACAGAAAAGGAAAAGTCCTGTAGCATGAACAGAGTAGTTAAAGATATACTGACTCTAGGAGGCTGTTCTCCTCTGACTGCAAACCAGCTTGCACACTGTGGAATACTCCCATAGTACCCAACAGAATGCCCTTGGTCCTTGCTGTTCTGATGCTGTTTTTTGTGTCCCCAGAAATGAGAATAAACAGAATCTCAATCTTAGAAAGAGCTTCATCGATCATTTAGATCAATTAATGGGAATCTCCTCCAAGATAGCCAACAGATGGGCATCTAGATTTTGTCTGATGACAAAGGAGAAGGGATCCCAGATAGGGAGGGAGAGCTTATTCCCTATCCCCTCCGCTCACCACATCTTTTGAATAGCTCTAATTGTTAGAAAGTTTTTCCTTATATCAAGTCAAAATCAACCTATGTATATCTCCCCATTGGAAGCCAGCCCTCTTTGTCTTTTTATCTTGACTTATGTTGTTGACTTCTCCATTAGGTAGACGAAAATTTTCTGGAGACTTAGTTGTTTGGGCTCATGTGCATTGCCCCATTGTATGTTGCTATGTGTTCGGTGTTTGTGCAAGAGAGCGGCGAGTCTTTGGGAGCTCTTCTTGCTGGCGCTGCATGCTAAAGGTTCTCTTACTCAGAATAGAGAATGGATCATTATGTGGGAGCCACAGTCATATTTGAGTTGACTATGGTATTATGCTTAAGTTAAAAAAGGTCGTTTGGTCCACCTCCTTTATTTTACAGATGAGGAAACTGAGATCCAGGGATATTAAGTTTCTTGCCCAGGTCACACAGGCGGTAAGAAGTAAATTTGTGACAAACACAGGTGCAGTAATACCAAGTTCTGCCCTCAGCTTGAGTTTTCCTCCCACTTCCTTTCTGATGATAAGTGCTCCCCATGGAAAGACATGACATTCAATTCAGTAAATGTTTGTTGAGGTATTAAGTGCAAGACACCCGCTAGGCAGTGAGGATACAAAAATTGATAAGATGAATTCCTTATTTTCATAAAGTTTACAGTTTAAGGGGATGGGTGGGTAGGGTGTTATGGGGGAGGTTTATTTGAATTGTACTGGGTAAGAACATATTCTAAGTTCAATAGAGAGGGGTCTTGGTTATAAGGAATTTGAGAAGGGAGAGATCATTTTTAGTGGTGACTAAAGAAAGGTTTTATGGAGGAGGTGATATCTCTTGAAGGTAGGGGAATGTCTTGGGGAGGGGGAATTAATTCAGGCTTTTTGAAGGGTTTGAAGAAAGAGCCAATAAAAATGTAAGATCCAGAATTAGAAGGTGGGCAATACCCAATTAAACAATTATCTGAGAGCTCCTATTGCCTGATTTCTCATATAATGCAGAAATCCTTTGCATGCCATTTCCTAGAGGTTCATCAATGTACTCAATGCGCAGGCACAAGGTGGAACAATTCTCCTTTTTGGGACATGGTGCCCAAACCGATTACCCTCCACTTCTCACTGCATCTAGTCTAAAGCCAAGGGGAACAAGTTTAATCTTTCTTTAATAGTCCCTCGTGAGCTGAGGATGGCAGTTGTGTCCTGTCTTCTCCAGGCTGAATATCCTTAGCTCCTTCAGCCAGTTTCCTTATGGCCTTGGTTCTAGTTCCTTCCTCATCCTGCTTGATAACTCTGCCATCTAATGCTACCATTGGACTGCAGGACAGAACAGAATTCTCTAGAGATGGATGGAGCAGAGATCAAGGCCTCGTCCAGTCAGCTGCCTCACCCTTCCCCTGCATTTCGTTATAGAATCACATCAATGATCACTTGTGGAGTTCCTGGCAGTGTGGAAGGTCTAATCAACTAGATGCCAGAGCTGGGAGGTGGTAGGGAGTTCGGACCTTATTCTGAGGGGCAGAGTCCAAGGGGAGCCCAGGATTACAAATTTAATTAGAACATGGGAGAGCCCAGGATTATAAGGCTAATTAGAACGTAGAACTTGTAAAGGAGGGGGGTATAGCATGAAATGACTGGAAAGATAGTCGGGACTCTAGAATGTTAGGATGGCAAGTTTCTCTTTTATTTTGGTAGGCAGTGGGATTCAGCAAATCAACAAACATTTTAAACTGTCATTTGGAGATACATAAACAGAAATGAAATAGATCCTGCCTTCAAGTACCTTACATTTTGTCTACTGAGACATATAAGGATATACAAAATACACAAGAATAAATAAAGGATATTTTGGGGAGGTGGTCAGGAAAGGAGGAAGGATTCAGGACTTTGTAAACAAAGTGGAGCATAAGTTTTAGGGGGTTTTGGTGGTGGTGTCCTCACTTCTTGTCACCCACCCCCTCCACCCCTCTATATCCTAGCCTCTACCACAGATGTGAAAAATTGCTTATAAAACCGGTTCTGCTCATACAGGTTTTTTAGCATGAGTGTCTGTACAAAATGATGGAGATGGGTTATATGGAGGAATAGGAAGAAGAATGGCTAGACCAAAGGGTGCTGGAAAGTGAGTAATATGCAATAAAATGATACAGGTAAATCAAAGGGCTTCAACTGTCAGACTAGAGTGTGTCAGATCCCAGTGGTTGGTAATAGGGAGCTGACTGAAGCTTCTTGCTCAGGATGGTAACACGGTGGAGAAATGTGCTTTAAAAATCTCTCTCAACAATTGTATGGAGAATCGATTGGAGAGAGAAAAGAAGAAGGGCCAGGAGGCTAGTGATGAGGGAACTATGGCAGAGTCCAGGAGGGCAGTGGTAAGGGTTTGAAATTGGGTGGTGGCTGTGGGAGTGGAGAGAAAGAATGGATGCAAGCCTTTGGCAAGTGATTGACTACATGAGGGAATGGAGGGAGGCAGACCAGAAGGATGGTGGTACCTCATGAGGTGAGGAGGAGGGATGTATTTTGGGAGGAGGGGGAGAAGATCGTGTATTTTGAACGTGTTGATCCCCTGAAGATTTCCAAGCAAGGTTGTAATGATGGATCATAATAGCACACAGGGGAGATTATTTTGGCAGTTAGATGAAGTTTGGATTTGGGAGGAGACAGAGCGGAGGCAGGAAAAATAGTCATGAGGCCATTAAAGTAGTCTAGGTCAGGGCTTCTTTTTGTGTATCATGGATCCCTTGGGCTGTCTGGTGAAACCTATAAACCTTTTCTCAGAATAAATATTTTTAAACCTCTAAAATGCATTGGATTACAAAGGAAACCACTTAGATTGAAACAAAGATACGATTTTTTTCCCCCATGAAATCTATCCATATATGTGTTGGGTGATTATTGTGATTACAAATCTCTAGTCTGGATGAGAAGAAGGCTAGACTAGAGCAGACGCTAGTCTAGATGAGTGCTGGGTAGGCCGCCATCTTCTCAGTGTACCTCCAGCTTCTCAGAAGCTTGGGGAGATGGTGTCTAAACTAAGAGAAGGGGACCTGTTTCATTTTGGGGAAATTGTGGACCACGTGGCCCAAGCTGTTCAGAAATAGTGCCTGAATGCATAGGTGGAGCTTCAGTGAGAGATTTTTTTTTAATATTAAAAAATATCTTTTATTTTGTTTTTTTTCTTTTTTATTATAGCTTTTTATTTACAGAGCATATGCATGGGTAATTTTTTCAGCAATGGCCCTTGCAAAACCTTCTGTTCCTTCCCCCCACCCCTCCCCTAGATGGCAGGTAGTCCAATACATGCTAAAAACAGTGTGAGATTCTTACCCTCTAGTTCATCCCTCAAGCTCCAGCATTAATACTCTTTGCCCTAGGAAACCTAAATGATGAGAAAAATGCCTCCTCCTTTCCCCCAAAGCAACAACAGTTGTCAAACAGACTAAAAAACTGGAGAATTTGATGTCAGGAGGTTGAAGAATTGACTGTGTTTGATCAAAATAACTGGTTGTAATAACAGGCTATGGGGCTTGAGAAAGCCAATACAGTGTGGGAAAGTCACCTGGCAATTAAGCTTTGCCTGGGTGGTGGTTGGGGTGGAATTAGTGAAAGGGAGGGGGAGATTAGTCTTAGGGAATTGAACTGACAAGTTTTTCTGCAACTTGTTCTGGAGCTGGGGTGGTATATGAGAATGGTGTGTGGGTGCAACAGGTAGTTTGTATGAACTTTGCCAACTTCTGAATATTGGATCTTATTTCTTAAGATGCAGTAGGGAGAACATTTTTAGCAGGAGATTTGGGTAGGGGCTGCCTTGTCTCCTAAGGCATAACTTCAGTCATTTTATCCAGGTTACGTCATACAATATCCCTCCCTTCATCTCCTGCAGAAAGAATGCTTCAAAAGAGAAATCTTATCTATCTCTTCAATAGATAAAATGTTCACAGCTCTGTCACAAGTCTGTCTTGGACAATAAGATTCTGTGCCTTGAATTGTCCCCATCAAGTAGATAGATGGAAGAATTATTTTTTGAAGGCTGTTAAATATCCTTTAATCGAGATTTATCAGACTGCAGCCCAGTGATATGTAGTCAGAACCAGATTAAAATGTAATGGGGAAATATTTAACAAAATAAATCAAAATACAACAAAACACAGATAATGTCAATTTGTGATTTTCTAAGTTAATATGCAGCCAGCAGGGATTTTTAGATACGGTTTAATGACTCTGCTTCTCTTAAAGAAGAAAAAAATTCTTTCTTTCACCATTACTTTAGTTCATGCCTTTAATTTTGTAAATCAGGAAATTAAGGTCCAGAAACGAGAAATTATTTCCCCAGAATCACACAGATAGCTCGTCATACATCCCCACTGATATAGCGGAGGAAATATGAAGTCAGAGGAACAATATTTGAATCCTAACTTTGCTATTTGGCATTTCTGTGACACATGGACAGTAGTGCTCAACAGACTTATCTCCCCCTCTCCTTCACTAATTCCACCCCAACTATCATTGCCCCAAACCCTTTGGACTTGTTTCTTTCTCTGTAAATGAAAAAGTTGAAAAAGATGACCATTGCTAAGGACTTTCCTAGATCTAAGTCAACATGATCGCCACTCCTCTGAACCTCACTTCTGAGACTCAATGCTCACAGGGTTGCTCTGAGCAAGGGGCTTCATTACTAAAAAAGCGCCAGCCCTGTTTTTTGACTCTTAGCTCTTTCCCTTACACTACACTGCCCTTCTCTGGGATATCTGGGGATGATCTCAAGCTCATTTCTTATCTTGTTCCTTCTGTGCAAACATTAGATCCCTGACTTTCTTAGAAAAGATTTGGAGCTGGGCAGGTTGGTGCATGCCTGTAAATCTTGCTCCTGGGGGAAAGATGAAGAGTGGTGGATTGTTTTAACTAAAGCCAATTAGATGTTTGTACTAAATCCAGCATTAATGCAGTGAACCCCCTGGCGATGGAACCCCGGGTCACCTATCAGGGTTGGGTTTGGGCCCATGAGTGGCTCCTAGACCAGATGGGATTGAAAGACCCTAGGTTCAACAGAAAACCATAGTGTGAGCCATGTTTAGAAGCTTTTCTGAAGGATTGTTCTGTGGGATGAGGCTATCGACAACCAAGTGAACCAGGCTTCTTTTATATGTGGCTCATTCACAAATTCATGTTGCCCTTGTCTATTACCTCTTTGAAATGCCCCCCATCCTTCATGGCTCACTCATTGGCCACCTCCTATGAGAAATCTTTCATGATCCTAGATAGTTATTAGTATTCTTTGATTCCCAAAATTATCACGTTTATTTATCTGCTTATATGTTGTATTGTCCCCATAGGATGTAATGGCCTTGAGAAAGACTTTTTCATATTTTCTTTGTATTTCTTGGTAGTTGGATTGAATTAGAATGTCATTTGTCCCTTTCTTTCCTCTTTTTTTGGTGATGAGTTTTTATCCTTTTAATTAGTAATTATCTATACAGGGGGTTTTCAATCATTTTTTTAGTCATGTCTAATTCTTTGTAACCTCATTTGGGGTTTTCTTGGCAGAGATACTAGAATAGTTTACCATTCCCTTCTCCAGCTTATTCTACACATGGGGAAACTGAGGCAAACTGCCCAGGATCATAGTTACTCAAGGTGTGAGGTCAGATTTGAACTCAAGAGGAGGAGAATCCTGACTCCAAAGTGCTGTCCATCCAGGGGGTTATTAGGTAGTTTGATTTTTACCTTTCCATTCTCCAGACTTCATTTTTATCCAGTTTTGGAGATTTTGGAAAACACTTATAGGTAGATGACTTATTTCGCTTACTTTATGAAAGTTGCTTTTTGGCTCAGTGAGAAGCCCCATTTTAATTTGCTGCAGCTATTGGATGTAGCTGCTAATTGCTGAAGAAGAAAAAAAAGCTATCATTCAGCAACACTTTTTCTCTTGCTTGTTCTAGGAAAACTATTTATGAATCTTTAAAATAGTGATTATCCCAAACTGTTAAATCAAATTCCATTCACAGCTCTTTGACTTCTTGTGAAGATTGGAGGAAAACATTTCCAATCACTTTCATTTTTTTGGGTGTGTGTGTGGTTGTTTTATTAACGACCTTTAAAACAAGACCAATGAAAATTAAAGGTGCAAGTCTTAAATGCCTTGTAAATGAATCCAGGTGTCCTTCATTTTACACTTTTTTCCTCTATAAATTGAATTTTTTCATACATTGTATCCCATTTAAAATGTTCTAAGATAAATTCATAAATTATTCTGTGGCAAATCTTTAAGGTAGAGAATCTTTTTATAAGATGCAAATAACTTCTCTTTAAATGATCTTTTATAAATTTGGATTTTTATAATAATAGCTTTTTATTTTTCAAAATGCATGCAAAGATAATATTCAACATTCATCCGTGTAAAACCTTGTATTCCAAATTTTTTTCTCCTTCCCACCCCATCTCCCCTAAATACCAAGTAATCCAATATAGGTCAAATATGTGCAATTCTTCTAAACATAATAAATTTGGATTTTTACATATTGGAATTTTATAAACTGAGACAGTTCTGTAGATAGATGGAGAATTTGTGTGGTAAAAACCTCTGTTCACCAAAACACTGGGTGACACAAAGGGAAATTGGTATGGTAGAAGGGAAGGATCTCAGTTCAAATTCTAACTTTTCCTCATTTCTGCTTTCCCAGAACAAATCACAGTTAAATCTCTCTGGGTCTCATCTATAAAATAAGAGGCTGGATGGGCCTCTGAGGTCCATTCCCTATGGACTGTAAATCCAGGATTCTAAGACAAATCAGGGTGTGGAGGATCATTCATTCCTGTCCCGAGGTTGTTCTCCTAAATCAGAGAGGAGGTTAATGGTATCTTCAAGCCGCTGTCTTCTGGGCTGCAATTTTAAGGTCAATACCCACAGAGCAAACCCTGGCATCTTTCTGATCTCTTATTTAGCATCATTCAGCGAATGCTTTGTCCCATTGACCTGAGATCATTGTTCCAGTTCTGGTTTAAAATTATCCAGCACCTATCTCTCCACTGACACCGCTCCCTTATCCCCCTTCAGACTGTCAGACTACCAACTGACTGTTGCTCTGTGAATGTGTCTGTACCTATACAATAGATGGGTAAATTGAGGCAGACATGAGTGTCACATCCTGTGGTTGTGCTTTGGAGAATTCAGAGCAGGGCTGATCTTCCCCTCATCCTCCTAGTTCCTAAATCCCAAGAAAGCTTGACGCTTGTCTGTTACAATGCAGACTCAATCACAGAGGAAGAGGCAATTAGCATGAGTGACTATTAGGTCCTGATGGAGGAAGGCTGGGTGCTGGCTGATTCTTTCCTGTCAAGGAGTGTGACTTTAGGGATCGAGGAGTCAACCTAATGATCTAGAGGCAAATCTTAATATTACTGAGCCCCAATTTTCCGATCGTGAAAAGTCTGAAAATAATCCTTATCCACTCTGGGAAAGGATAGTGATACTTGATTTTTTTGAGAGTTTGGGGAAAAGGCCTGGTTGAACAAATCCAAGGTTTCACGTGGGTTTCAGGCAGTTTGGGTGGTCCTATAGGAGAAGGGTCAGTATGTCTGAGGATGTAGTTCTGTATGTGGGTGTCAGAAAACAGATAGAGAAGGAAAGAAAAGAGGGAGAGAGAGAAATTAAGGGAGACTGCTATATATTTTAAACATTAAAATTTTCAAGTGATAAATTTCAAGGTAAATACTTAGAAATTCCCCTCTGCTTGTTTCTCCTTAAAACCCTTGAACTCCTGGTGGACAAGTTTAACATAAAAGACTGATGTCAGATTTTGCCCATGTGTATCCTTTTTCAGGGGGGACAGAGAGGAGGTGAGTGGGTACCTCTTTTGTTTTGTTTTGTTTTCAAACCACAGAAACTTGTTTTTGGACTGGGACTGGAACTTGGCAATTCTGGGAAATGCTCAGCAGCCGCAGCAGATTCACAGCTAACTCCCCAGCCGATTCGCACTCATGCACCCCTTCTCAGAATAATATTTTAAATGTATAAAATAAAAAAATGTAGCATTACAAAGAAAAACCAAAGGTTAGTGAAAATAAAGATGTATTTTTTTTCTCCATCTAAGTTCACGAAAGCACCTGAAATCTATCCAAACGACCCCTTAGCGAAGAATCCCCGGGAAGTCCTAGAGGACTTGTTTTCTCAATTTGAACAGATTCTGCTTTGGATTGCTCTCAGAGGAATTCAAGTGAGACACAAGCAAGCGCTTTCTGAGACCCTGAAAGACATCAAGGGGAGTTGTTGGAGTTTTTAATCAGTGGATGTTTTGTTCAAAAAGAAATCCTGGGCTAGATTAGACATGATAGTTTTGTTCAAACACTCTCTCAAACAATAAATATACCTATATCTCTCATTCAAAATAGCAGCATTATGCTAAACAAAACATGCTTTGCACTTGAATGACCTTTTCCACCGATATCCTTAATGTGGTGATGGCTTTTAGTGGGAGAGTCATCCATTTTGTTGCTTTAGAAGGTTTTGGTAGGAACCTTCTTGCCACCTTCCTCTGCATTTATCTCCAAATGGATGAACTGAATGCTGTGTTAGAAATGGCATTAGATCCACTGGCACAGATCTCCATGTCATAGTGAGAAACAAATGCAGCCGACCATTAGAGCCCCTCTATGTGATCCATCAGGCCTTGAGTGTTTTAGGGAAACGTTATTAATGTTAATTTGGGGAGCCTCTTTCAGTAGCTGGGGGGACATGCAGTGTTCTTTTAAATTTATATATGAAAACATTTTAATTTGGCCATTTAGATGCTAGTGTAGCATCTCTGTGGCTCAGACCACTCTTCCCTCTGGCCCCCTCCTTCCAGAGAAATTCCCTCCCCCAGCCAAGCCCAGAGTTGTGATTAATTCCAGAGCTAGAAGGACAACTTAGCAGGCTCTTGTTTCTGGCTGATGGACCTTATTAGTAGCACCTGGCATCATAACCCACTAATGGGAACCAGCATTCTCCTCCTGCGTGGCCAGTGACAAGTAGCCCTGTCCGCCTGACTTTGCCATGCGAGGAAGTTCCTATTAGTTTTATAGTCGAGAGGACTTGTCCTGTTCAGGAAATGAATGTTGCCGCTAAAGGTCCACGGCCCTGACCCTGGTGGGGTAACCTGTGCGGGCCGGGGGGAGACCCTGCTCAGGATGCTTGGGATTTCAGGTCCACTCTGTTTCTTGTCATATGTAAAGAGGGAATCACTGTGGTATGCTGCAGCCTTGAATTTTTGATTTATTCAAAGTAAGGAGGACTTAACTATTTCCATACTTCGGCTACTGAATCAAGATGAAATGGTGATTATTCTACCCCCCCCCCCATTTTTAAAGTAGACTTTTTCTAAGCAAAGTCTTTTTCTTTCCATTTTCTCTTTCTTTCCTTATTTGTTACTAACTTCTCCCTCCGGGAGATGAGCTTTTTCTTGACCTGATTTTGCAGAGAACAGCAAGTAATGTTTGACCTCATTTTTTTTTTGGAGGCAACTTTTGGGTTTTTTTGGGGGGGAGGGGAGGAGATGTTTCTGAGTTCTGACAGTTGCAGTAAAGGCTGCAGTTCTGTAGGCCCCTGTTGACAAAACTGTGAACTGCAGCCCACTCTTGACGGAGCTCCCAGAACCCTGAGTCACCTGGAAACTGAGGAGGGTGTTGGGAGATGACCTGTCCAGGAGGAATTTAAGAGGAACTCAGTTGTTGCTTGGGTGAAAGTAGGGGACATAGGTCTGTTGTGTGGGAGCCCATTGATGGGAAAAATGAAAATAAAATATACCTGTGAAGAGGAAAAGGACCAAGAATGAGGAGAAGGGGTAGAAGAGGGTCAGCTGTTCAAATTCCTCCTCAGGCTCTCTTGATTGTGATTTCACAGAAAATGAGAATGGCTGATTTCTAAGTACTAGGGCACTTCATGAAGGTACTTATCACCTCTTGTTAGTCATTGCTTTGTCTTATTCAAGCAAACCAGCAAGTAAGTTCTTACCGTAAAAGGGGCTCTTTCTACTTTAGAGGACACTAGTGGTTTGAAGGTCTCCTGAAATTGGGATAGTGGATGTCTGACGCAAAAGTTACATAATGGCCTCCAAATGCCTTCCTGAATTAAGATAAACTAATATCTCTGTATTGGTTTATTTCTCTCTCACCTTTCCCCCAACCCTAGAATTACAGGAAGGGAGAAGATAGTGCCTGAGGATTTTTTGGTGATTCTAGGGGTGATGTTAAAGGGAATAGTTTTAAGAACATTTTCCTTTAAAAAATCAGAATGGTCTTGTGGGTGATAAAGACCGATTTAGCTCTAGCAAGCATGGACTCTTTCCTTTATTTCTTAGCATAGCATTTTCCATTGCCACCTTTGCCCCTCCTACCCTCCCCATAATTATCTCCTATTTTTCTTTTTTCTGTCTTGACAGGTTCAAGAGGTCTTTATTTATTTATTTATTTGTTTTAAAGCTGAGTAGCTGCTAAATATTCTCCAGCAGCCAGATCCAGGGGGTAAGGGGCAGTGGATAGGGCAAACCTTGGCATCTCCTATTGCAAAAGTGAAAAATATTTCTGTTTGCAGTTAATTTTAGTGGCAAGCAGATCATGTTAACTGGATGTAATTGCTTCCAGATATGGCAGAGGGTTTTGTGTGTTGGGATGAAGGGCCTGGTAAGTGCTTACTTCCTGTGTAAATTAGCCTATTCCATTCAGTCTTTCATTCTGGGCAGCCCTGGATTCTGTCATTCTGCTTACAATTTTCCCCCTCCTCACCCATGGCCTGGTGTTAGAGACAGCTCAGTCCCACACGGTAGCTTTCATTTGTCATTTAGGAACAGTTAGTTACCGCTCGTCTTTCACAGGCCGTCTGCCCTTAAGATAATAATAAGAGTTCAAGAAAGTGCCACCCAAACTCTGGGTGCTTTCTTTGCATCTCTGGAGTCCAGGAGGGTGCTAAATTCCTGATCCTGGAATTGTGCCTGAGAGCCCAGAACTCTGGGCCTTCCCCCAGAGGCCCCCACCCCACTCCACCCCCTTGGAGGAGAACAGCCCTAATCTCCCTCTTTCTCAAAACAAGTCCTGAACAGTGGACAAAGGACATTTAGAGACTTAAAGTGCTGGGAAAATGTGGTGACTATGTGTGGGGGTGGGGTGAGGTA
Organism: Sarcophilus harrisii; assembly: GCF_902635505.1. Classification (NCBI taxonomy): domain Eukaryota; kingdom Metazoa; phylum Chordata; class Mammalia; order Dasyuromorphia; family Dasyuridae; genus Sarcophilus; species Sarcophilus harrisii. The sequence continues at coordinate 490,954,293 of NC_045428.1, forward strand.
GAGAAAAGAAGAATTTAGGGATGGTGATAGATATTCACAGGTGAGATAAAAACTACATGCCTCTCCCTATCGAAAAAGAAAAAACGAAAACCAGCCCACAGAAACCTCTCCAAGGTCTGAAGGGTTTTCAGGTTTGGGTTTAGAAAACGTGTTAAAATTCATGCTCTCCTAAATTCAGTTTCTGACTTATGGCCAGCCCCACATTCTTACTCCTATTTGCATAAGAGGTTGCTGTTTATCTTCGTATATCAGCTCCTCTGATAACCCCTGTGGTCTGTTTAACAATCCAGGAGGAGGAGATGACTTGATAAATGCTGGTTTCTCCAATATGTAAAGATAAACTGTGGGTGAGGGTGAGGAGTAATGTGTTAGGGAGGAGGGGGCCAGGTGGGGAGACTGATGGACCCTCTTTCAGATTGGCGAGAGATGTGTGAAGCACCTGATCGGAGAAAACAGGTATCTTGTAAAAACAGCAGTTGCGTTTATCACAGTTTATCAGCTTCCTCTGCTTCCAACCTCAGAGAGACATGCAAAAGCTCCAAGGGCATTTCATCTGAAAGAGCCGAGTGGTCCTTCCCCACCCCCACCCCCTAGCCCTTTCCCCCTTCCTCTTCCCCTCCAAGATGTCTCCAAGTGGCTAACTTCTGGTTTCCCGAGAACGGGGACCTTTGAATAAGCGGTCCCTTTTTTCTTTGGGGGTTTGAAGCAGAGATCCCCATTCTAGGAAGGGCTGGGTGAGCAGAAAAACTCCAACTCATCACCTGGCCAGTAAGCTGTCTGAGAATCAAACAAAGGAGTTGGGGCTGGCTGTTAAAAGTTAGAGACCCGGCTGATAGCTTTGTTTTAGTGTCCTTGTAGTGTTTGCAGATTAGGTAGAGTGCTATTTAGAGCTCTGGGCATCTACTTGGAATAGTCTTCCTGGGGAATAAAGGAAAAACAGCACAAAGTCCGAGTTTCCAGAGATGCTAGAGATAACCCAGAGAGCCTAGGAAAGGGGGGAGGGTGGGGAGATGAGGAGAGGAAGGGTCCCATTGCCCCTTATTTGGGAGCAATTTAGAGACATTTTATTGGAGGGGGAAGTGAAGAGTGGCTTTCTTTTCTAAAACTACATGTAAAAATATAACTTAAAATACTATGACCAGGCAGCCCTTTTTGTAGTGGCAAGGAGCTGGAAATTGAGTGGATGCTCATCAATTGGGGAATGGCTGAATAAGTTATGGTATATTAGTGTTATGGAACATTATTGTTCTATAAGAAATGACCAGCAGCATTATTTCAGAAAAGTTTGAAAAGGCTTATATGAACTGATGCTAAGTGAATGGAGTAGAACCAAGAGAACATTGTACACAGTAACAAGATTATGTGATGATTAACTGTGCTGGACTTGGCTCTTTTCAATAATGCGATGATTCCAGCCAGTTTCAATAGATTTCTGATGGAAAGAGCCATCTGCATCCAGAGAGAGGACTGTGGAGACTAAACGTGGATCAAAGCAGAGTATTTACACCTTTGTTGATGTTTCCTTGTTTTTTCCTTCTTTCTCATGTTTTCTTTTCTCCCTTTTGATCTGATTTTTCTTGTGCAGCATGATGAATATGGAAATATGTTTAGAAAAATTGCATATGTTTAACCTATATTGGATTGCTTGCTGCCTAAGGAAGGGGAGAAGAAGAGAGATAAATTTGGAACACAGAGTTTTGCAAAGGTGAATATTGAAAATTATCTTGGCATGTATTTGGAAAAAATATAAAAAACTATTATAAAAAGATGCTATAACTAAGCCTAAAAAAAGAAAGAAAGAAAAGAAAGAAACCACCACAGTAATCCTTTGTTCTTGGAGTAGTAGTTTTAGAGGCCTTGATCATATGAGAGTACTGGAAACAATATGATAGCAGCCAACATGTCTAACTCTCTGCAACTTGCATCTCCTTTTTGTCCTCAGTTTCTTTTGTTTGTAAAGTAAAAGAACTGGTTTAGATGGTCTATCTCTAAATTTCTATTTAGCTCTAAACCCAAAGGATTTATGAAACAGATGAGATTAAAGCATGAATAGTGTGATTTGGATTTGTCGTAAACAATAAAAAGAATAAAAATGAAGTTAAAATAAGAATATAAATAATAAAAAAGAAACACACATCTAAATTAATGTTGTTTTGGGAAACTACCCTTTATTCTACTTCTCTAGGCAATTTTTTCTTCTGAAACTTCCCTCAGAGCCCTTTGCACATCTTTTTGATTATTCTCAGTACAGGGAAACCTTCATGTTCTAGAGAGAGGTTGATTCTTGGAAACAGAAGTCATAAGAATCTGGTGAATAAAGGTGGGTGATCAAGCTGGGTGATGATGGCTTTGGTCCCATGTTCTCGTGATTCACATGTGGTTAATCAAATGGCTCTGGAGATTATCCCCCAAAAAGGGGGATAGATCTGCCCAGCACTCCAATGAAGGGAAAACAAGAGTGGAACAAGAATGTCATCAGCCATAGAGAGAGGTGATTGAAACCTGTATCAGAAAAAGAAGAAAAGGCAGAAAAAATTTTCATCTCTCTAGAACAGAGGTTCTTAACGTTTTTTGGGTGACTTGGACCCCTGGGGCAATCTGGTGACGCTTTCTCAGAATAATATATATATTTTTATATACATTTACATATAACATATATGTGTATATTTCATATATATATATATATTTATGCATAACATATTAAGAGATAATAATATGTAAAATATAAAAAATTGAGAGTTTTATTTTTCCAAATACATATAAAAATAGTTGGCAACATTTGTTTTTGTAAGCCTTTGCTTTCTAAATTTTTCTCCCTCCCTCCCTTACATCCTCACTGAGCAGCAAGTAATATGATATAGATTAAATATGTGCATTTTAAAAAACATATTTCAATTAAGAATACAATTTTTTAAGTACCAGAACTGGAACCAAGAAAACTCATCTTCCTGAGTTCAAATTTGGCCTTAGACTTGCTGTGTGACTCTGAGCAAGTCACTTGAACTTTTTTGCCTCAGTTTCCTTATTTGTAAAATGAGCTAGAGAAGGAAATGGGAAAACATTCCAGCGTCTTTCCAGGAAAATCTCAAATGGGATCATGTAGAGTTAGACATGATTGAAAACGACTGAACGCCAAACATTTATTAAAATACTATTAAAAAAATTAGTTCATAGATCTGAGGTTCAGTAGGACCCCTGCTGTAAGATCAGAGATCAGATGGTCCAGCTTTGCCTTTTTATAGTTGAGTAGACTGAGGGTCAGAGAAGTTGTGATTTAACTAATGTCATGATGGAACCAGAATTTAATAAGGTCTTCTGCAGCACCCTTTCTTTTGAACTATACTGCCTTTACCTGTAGTCTTAAAGAAGAGAGATACCATAGTAAGACAGATAACCAAGGGGATCTATTAGAATTCCTTTTGGGAGGCCAGGAAGTTTAAATTGGAAATAAGAAAGGGGACCTATGGCAGTCCAAACTTATATCTTGTGTCCCTCAGTTCTGTGTTTCTGCACTGAGTTTGGATTCCATTCTGTGTGTCCCTGTGGATGACTAGCATTAGTTAGGTTTTCTGATAGGTGAAGAGTCTGTCACTGTATCCTAGATATGTGTGTGTCCAGTTTTTCAAAGGCTTTGGGCCAAAACCCCATATTCATTCATATATATATATATATTATATATATATCACATATATTTATATATAATACAGTGAATATTGTTGATAGCATTTTGTTTTTCCAAATATAAAAATAGTTGGCAACATTTGTTTTTTGTAAACCTTTGCTTTCTAATTTTTTCCCTCCCTCCCTTACATTTTCACTTCTTAAGACAGCAAGTATAAATATGTGTAATTAAACATATTTTTTACTCAGAATTCAGACTCCCCAAACCCCATAATCTTGCTCTTTCTTGATTATATGGATTGTGGAGAATAGAATAGAGTTTTGTTTTTCATCAGATTGGTCAGCCATCATCCATCTACAAGATTCACATATTCACCATATGATGGCCTCTAAAGTTTGGCCAAAAAGTACAGTGGAGTGAGGATGTTTCATGAGCACCTGTATTTGTAGGGGCCTGGCACTGCAGCGTGTGTGTGTGTGTGTGTGTGTGTGTGTGTGTTTTTCTCTCACTCTCTCTGCATTATTTATAGTAAACCATATTAGAACTGAGTGTTAAAGAGGAAGGATGAATCATCCCCATTGAAACCATTGATGACATAAAAGAAAGCAAAATGCTTACTATGTGTTTTATACAGTATTTAAGCACAGGTTGTGCTAATTTGAACATTCCTAAACTAAATCTGTGAGCAGTAACTATTAGAGGAAAAAATCAAATTTAAATATGAGGTGAAATGTGCTTTGACAATTCAGTCTAACTGTCTTTTCGCCTTTGGTTTATTTTTAAGTCAGAACCAAGTTCTTTATTGATTGCATACCGTGACAACAGCTCCATATATCATGGAATTTCAGTGTAGTTCTTGTGTTTATGTCTATCACATGTTATTTATATGTGTGTTGGGGAATGGTAATAGAATATTGGGGGGATGCTGTCTCCCCCAATTCATACAGCCATTGTGTCATTCTGGGGTGTGACAAATACTGTCCTAAATTCTGGAGGAAAATAGTTCTGCCCACGAGAAGCTCCAGTCGGAAATGTGTAGAGAGGAATTGCACATGTTTATTAACTTATATTGGATTACTTGCTGTCTAAGGGGGTGAGGGAAGGGAGGGTGAAAAAAATTGGAACACAAGGTTTTACAGGAGTGAATGTTGAAAACTATCTTTGCATGTATTTTGAAAATAAAAAGCTATTATTAAAAATATTTTTTAAAGAAGCTCATAAACTAATAAAGGAAAATAGTTTATAAAAGGAAGCTGAAAAGGGGAGGGAGCAGGGAGAATCTTCCTACAGCTGGGTGGAAAATAAGGTATCTGCCCTGGTCCCCTTCTCAAAGAAAAGATCTAGGAAGAGCTCTCTGCTGCCCACCTTTCACTTTCTCCAACCAGTCAGAGAGAGGGAGGGATCCAAGGGCCTGAGACCATTGAAGAGGTATGAATTTCAGAGTTGATTTGACCTTTTAGGAAGATGAGTTTCTTATCAATGGAGAAGTCCAGATGAGCAACTAGGAGGTAAATGATGAGATGTTTGCTCTGGGTTCCCTTCTTAAATGCCTCTGCCTTTTTTCCCCTTCTACTCATGCTCTCAGTGTCCTAGACCATCACTACAGGACTACATTCCGAAGAGTCTTGAGTATCCTGTGGGATCTTTTCCTTCTTTTTTAGACGTGTGGTTAAATCAACTTTGAAGAATTTCTAAGTTTTGGGAGTAGATGTAGTAATAATAGTCTCAGCATATTCATTTAGCTCATTGGAATGTCAGGGGAGAAAGGAGAGCTGTATTAGGCTACTGTTACTAGTCAGCTTATATGTGTGTAGTGTTTAGAGTATTGTATCATTTTTAGACTTGCTCTTTAGAACAATTCTTAAAGGTAAGAAATGCAAGCACAATTATCCCCATTTTACAGATGAAGAAATTGAGCCTGGGAGAAGTTTTATCATTTGGCCAAGGTCATATACATAGTAAGTAGGAGATATTCTAGTGTATATCAATTCTGTCTGTCTCTTAAGATCAATATTCTTTTTTAAAAATGTACTTTAATTTCAATTTTTCTTTAATCCAAATGAGCTCTTTTCATTATATTTACCTAGCCCTATAGCTCCCTATATTTTCTTTAGAATAAGTTCTCCCCCTGCTCTCAGTCTGTCCCCGGGAGTTCCTCAATATAGGGAATTTCTGATAGAAACAACCTCCACTGATATAGACTGCTGCAACTCATTTGTAATTAATATTAAAGAGTTGTCTAAAGCAAGATCTCAAGTGCTTTGCCCATAGTTACATAAAGGCAGAATTTGTACTTAAGCTTTCTAGCACTCATATTAATCATATATATGTGTGTGTGTATGTATGTATATGTGTGTGTATTATTTATATATATATATATATATATATATATATATATATATATATATAAAACATACACACACACACTATACATGCTACTTACGTTCCTGTCTCACGTGTATTTAGCACTTAAGATTTCCACAATGATTTCTTTACAGCACCCCTGTAAAGTAGGATGTAGTAAGTATTTGTGCCCCCATTTTTCAGATCAGGAAACTGACATTCACAGAGATTAAGTGATTTGCCTTCAGATTCACACAGCTAGTACTTATCAGAATTGCGATTCAAACTTAAATCTTCTGGCTTCATTATAGTGCCTTTAACAAGCAATCCTGGAAAGAATATGATTTCCAGAAGAAAATCATTTCTTGAGACAGCCTCCCCCCCATGATAAAATTTCGAGTTTAAATATCTTTTGTCTATCTCCCTTCTTTCAGAGATTAGGTGATGACTTGCCAAATCACAAATCCACAAAGTTAGGGATATAGTAAATATCCCTGGGGGCCTCTGTCAGTCTGCCCCATAGGGCCCTGGGAGATGGGCTGGTGGGTTTCAGCAGTCAGGATCAAAGGAACTGATACTGAAGCAGGATAGCTGGGCTGCTACCCGTCTCTTTTACTCTTTTAATAGCAACCCAAGTGGTCCGAGTGTAGCCTAACCGTCCTGGTCTCCCCTCCTGCCTCCTAGATAGCAAACCCCGAGACAGCTATCTGCCCTTGGGTATTGGCTGTGGTTGTACAGCTACGCAATTACATGCAAACCGACAATCGCACAGGAGAGATAAGGCCCCCGGCTTGTGTAACGAGGGGCATTGTCTGTTTGCCAGAGTGGCTCCTGGCCCCTTGTTAACTGCTAACCTCAACGGAGGAACCAGCTCGGCTTAGCCCTGGTTACTTGCCTGTAAACACGGTTTGGAATCGCTGCTCCCGGCCCCTCACTCGTTCCACTGATGTCTTTTTGTGGTTGGATAAAGGAAGCTCGCACAGGCCGCCCACAGTACAGACATCAGGCTGGCCTGGCCTACGGGGCTGTATTTTTTTTCTTTTTCTTTTTCTTTTCTTTTCTTTTTTTTTTTTTTAAGGAGAAAGAATCTTGCTCAGCGTCTCCTTTTCATTTAAAGAAGGGAAAAACACAAAATCTAGACCTGAGAGATAACCTGATTGATTGGTTAACTGAAGACGATTCCAGTACTTGTCTTTCAGACCTCATTTGATCCTAAAGATCAGCGATGAGCAACTGATTTTAGGAGCCTCCTGACTTAGCCTTGAGAGCAGGTTAACTTGATTTTTCTGATACCCCAGCAGGCATCTCCATTCTCCACCTACTAATAGTCTCCCCTAAAATGGTTCCTAGGCAGGGGCTTAGACCTCCAGCCTCTCCCTTTCTCCTCAGTAGTTCGTATAGCCACAGGTTGTCTGGGCTCCTTCTCCCCTTAACCCCTTTCCAGGGTCTTTCTGGCACAGGTCCCTTCTTGGAGGGGCAGAAGAAGGCAGGCTTTAAGCTGCTGCCTTTGGTTACCTGGCTTCAAACTAGCATCCCCAAGGCCTGGGAACAGGCGCATTCCTGGATTCTTCCTCTAGCAGCCAGACTCTGGGATGGTCGGGGTAGGAGGCTGGTAATTTAAAGGATTCTGCACAGTGGCTTATATTGATTTTAGCTTATCTGACCCTTTAGCTAGAGGCTGCTCTTCCCTCAAAGTGTCTAACTAGCTGTAACTTAAAGCAACAGAGAAATGTATATCATCCCCTTTTCTTGCATTAATTAAGGCTGGGAAATGCATTATTTAGAGGGGTAAGAGCAGCTGAGGAAGAGGACCTTTTCGGACTAATTTAGAGATCTGTTGCTGAGAAGGTGATTTCCCAGGTAACTGGCATTTGGGGAAGAGTGGGTGATTTGAGTGACCCTCAGGGACAGGCAAGTCAGTGGGAGAAAGAGTCTCATGTGGGCAGGATTGAGTAGCTTTGGGTACCTCAAACTGACTCAAATGTACTTTTCTAAGTGGCTGGCAATGATGGCTTCTGTTGGATTCTTGGGTGGAGGCTTTCCTTCGAAGGATCTTCTGGAAACGTTTCTGTGTTCATGATGCAAACTTCAGTTAACCAGGATGTTTGGGATAGGAACTATGGTGCTTTTTTTCCTGGTTAATTGAAGATTAGACACCATAAAAGTTCTTCCCCTTCACCTCCCTGTTTTATTTTAGTCCTGGTTGAAAATCTTTCTCAAATATAGTTTGCCTTCCTACCTTAACAAGGAGAAAGGATAACAGAATGGAGGGAGTCCTAGACTCGGAGTTAGGAAGACCTGAGTTCAAATGTTACCTGCAACAGTTACTAGCTTTATGACCTTGGAAAGATCTGAAGGGACAGCTAGGTCCTACAGTAGATAAAGGCATTAGGTCTAGAGTCAGATAGATTCACCTTCCTGAGATCAAATCTGGCCTTAGATACTTGGTAGCAAGCCACTTAGTTCTGTTTGTTTCAGTTCCTCATCTGTAAAGTGAGCTGGAAAAGGAAATGATAAACCAGTGTAGTATCCCCAGATGGGGTCACAAGGATCCAGACATGAAAGAAGCAACTGAACAACAGCAGCAGAGGTCTCCTATCCTCTGTGAGCCTCAGTTTCCTCATCTGCAAAATGGAGATCCATATAGCAAGCATCTACCTTCTAGAGGCTGTTGTGAGGTTTAAACACACATTTTATATATAAATTTATATACGAATCTCTCTCTATAAATATATATATTTATCTATATATAAATGTATATATAAATCTCTTTTCAGTCTTTATAAAGTACTATGTAAATGGAAGTGATTATTATTGAGAAGCATATAGAGAACCTGAGTTTTTCCTGATATGGCTGAGGCCTTTTGGAATATCTCAGGTTATCATCATTTGGAAGATCAGTTATGATTGAACAGTCCTACAATTATATAAAGTACAGGAAATTGGACTGAATAGGTAGCAACCTTAACACACACCTGAAAAATGATCATATGTATTTATACAAATTTTTGACTTTAACTTATTTTGTTGTTCTTTGCGTCTTTCTCCAATTTAAATGGCAAAACTTTATTGGGAAAGTGTTAAGGGCTGGAGAATAAAATAATGGAGGAAGATCTAATTGCTCCTCTCAAGGAACTCGGGGTCAGTCATGGGAGATAATATATGCACATGAATAACTGACAGAAAGTAGATGTAATTGAATGCAAAGGAGTGTACCAGAATTTCTGTGAGCAATGTGAATTTGAATGGAGAATGGGGTTATTCTAAGGATCTGACTGGTTGGGTTTTAATTGAAATTTAGAATGGTAAGGAATACTGTGGACACAAGAGCTAATGAGACTTGGGCCATATGGACTTGTCCAGACTGGCACAATGATCCCTATGTGACTGGTTCCCCATGTCCCTCAGATGTCACCAAGGAAATAGCAGAAAGCTTCTTGTCTTTCCATAGTCCTCCCTCTATTCCATAGTCGCCCTCATCAGCCCTAACTCACAACATATTTCAAATGTCAGGTTTTTTCTAGAACTATTTACCCAGTTTGATCAACATTTATGTATTATGTGCCAAGCACTGTGCTAAAACCTGGGGATACACAAAATATAAAGACAAGGAGCTTATAGTCTAAGCCCTGTGGTGAATACTAGTGTAATAGGCTATAGAGCCCGCAAGAAGCTGTGTGAAGAATGCTGGATTTGGATTTAGCTGTGCTATTTATGACTTTTTGTGGCCATGTGTCCTTCAGCTCACATGTCTATATTTTCTCCCTTTCACAGGATGATTTCATCCCTTTGGAAATAAATTTAGGGCTAGGTCCCCCTGAGAAAAATAAGTTCATTTGGCTTAGTAAAAATTTGGAAAAAAAAAGTGCCTTTTGTTTATATTTTCTCTTAATCAGTATGTTTTTCCCTTTAGGGCCCACCTTCTCTCATTTCTTACATTCTGTTATCTACTGGCTATTCCAAGTTCTCAAAATTCTGTTCTCTAAAATGGTCTAGAACTTAGATTTGGAACTACACAGTACTGCATGCTACATATACTGTCTTGTTTAACTTTCCCCATGCTTATTTGATGTGATTATGCAATCTTATGTGATCCCCATGCTTATCCAGTGATATCATAAGTGCTTTAAGAATTAGGGATCCTCTTTCTAGCTGTGTGACCCTAGGCAAGTCACTTAACCCCAGTTACCTCAGCCAAAAAAAAAAAAATTAGGGATCCTGCCTTATGCTTCCCTTTTTTGGCCCACTGTGTCTAACATGGTGTTGGCCATGTTTCAAGATACCATATTTTTCCTGGACTGATTGAACATCCCCCAGACTGGCTTCAGACAGACTTGTTCCTCAGGATTATGTGGGGCAATTTTTTGTGAAGCTAGGGAGGACCCAACTGAGTGTAATAGAATGTGACGTTCATGAGAGCAGCAATTGTCTTTTTTCTAGACTCAGAGAATCTTTGATCTGGAAAAGGTCTTTAGAGATCATTGGTCCACATCCATCCCTTTACAGATGAAAAAAAGAACCAGCCTCAGAAATGGAGTGCTTTGCTCAAACGTAACCACCAATTGCTAAGGATCTGTGTGTTCTCATTCCTAGAATGGTGCTGATTTCCTTAGATGTCATGTATTCTTCCCATCTCCTCCATCCAGTACCTAAAAGTTGCTGTACATATAGTAGATACTTAATAAATGTGTGTTAAATATGTTTGTTCTCTCATTCACTGGTGTTCTAAATAGCTTCTTTGTTGTGGAGTGATTGATTAGTCAGGGAAGTAACCAAAGGGGATGGTGGGCAGCAGTCTGTATGGCGGGAGAAGGTCAGAGCGGGGTACCTGCAGTGTTTTATTGGGAGGGGGGTCAGTAGCAACACACCAGAGCCCCTCTTTACCTTCTGGGTCTCAGTAAGTCTCAGTCACATTTCTGATGCTTATTTTCTGCATCAGTTGAGCTTGTCTTCCTGGGCTCACATATGAGTCTCTTGCTGGAGCAAGGAGGAATAAGGACAAAATGTCTACCCAGAGGGAGGTTCTTCAGATGTCATGGGAGCCAACCCCTTCATTTTACAAATGAAGAAAGGGCCTAAGATCAAGTGGCAAAGCTGAGATTGCAGTCCGCCTCTTGTGACATTAGAATCACAACTTTCTTGTTTCTCACCTCAGCTGTCATGGGCTCAGTCTGTTGTCCACTCCACTGAGAGGTGATGGGATGTCGTGGTCTCCCTCTTTCCTTGGCAGAGAGCAGTGTGTCAGTATTTCTAAGAGAAGAAAATCCAAAGAAGCACTAATGGAGATAGTTGTAGGGAGAACCTTATGTAAGAAGACAGGTCTGGTACTTGTGCACTAATGGTGGGATTGTGAATGGATCCAATCATTCTGGAGAGCAATTTAGACCTGTGCCCAAAGGACAATCAAACTGTGAATACCCTTTGATCCAGATCTGTACCCCAAAGAGATAAAAAGAAGAGGAATCACTATGTACAAAAAAGATGGATAGCAGCTGTTTTTAGTGGCAAAGAATTAGAAATTGAGATGCCCTGAAAAATTGTAGCATGTGATTGTGATGAAATACTATTGTGCTATGAGAAATGATGAGCATGATAGTTGTAGAAAAACGTGGGAAGACTTGAATGAACTGAGGTAAAGTGAAGTGAGCAGAACCAGGAGAACATTGTACATTTTAACAGCACTATTATAAAATGATCAATTGTAAGTGTCTTAGTATTCTGATCAAGGCAATTATTTAAGACAATTCCAGAAGACTTAAGATGAAAAATTCTGTCCACCTCTAGAGAAAGAACTGAAAGTATTCTTAATGCTGGTTGAATCATACTTTTATAACTTTTTTTTTTCTTTTTTTGGTCTGTGTTTTCTTTTGCAACATGGCTAACACAATTGTTAGAATTTTTTAAAAATGTGATTGAGAAAAATAAAGGGAAAAAAAGCAAATGAGAAAAATAAAAGAAAAATCTAGTGTCATTAATTTTATATTCTTTAGTCTCTTTGTAGGGAACTCTCTCTTGATTCAAGGCATGTTATGTTAGGCAGATCTTCAGAATAGGAAAATTATCATTTTTCTATTCCATGACCAGTAATTTCATGGTAGTTGCTATGTTTTCCTTCTCCCTCCTTCCCTCCCTCCCTCCCTCCCTTCTCCCCCTCTTCTTTTTCCTCCCTCCCTTCTCCCCCTCTTCTTTTTCCTCCCTCCTCTCACTCCATTTTTTTTGTTTGTTTGGACCACCTGTATGATGGTCATTTCATCCAAACCCAGAGAAACAACAAAAAGGTCTGAATTCTTTCTCAATGTCTGCCTAGAAGTATGCTCTACAACTGGCCCAAATAGCAAAATATATTTAGAACTGCAAGGGATTTTAGAGGTTTACTTTTATCTTCCCATTTTATAGATGAAAGGACTGAGGCCTAGGGAGGGGGAAGTGATTTATCTAAGATTGTATAGGTAGAAAAAAGGAGTTAACTGCTGTGTAAGCATGTGGTTCTCAGATTTAAAACTGAAAACTATGTTGAGATTTGGGTAGGAAGAAGTTAGGTGAGGCTACAACGGCCAGGTAGAGAATCTGTCTGCCTAGAAGTATCATCTTCCAACTTTGGCCAAAATAGAAAAATATATTTAGAAACGCAAGGGATTTTAGAGATTGACTGTGATTTTCCCATTTTACAGCTGAAAGGACAGAGGCCATCTGGTTGCACTCAGATCTACCTAGAGAATTCTTTTAGAGAATTTGATGCTTTTTCTGTTGGCTGGAACAAAATAGTTTTTGTATCTGGAGGTTGAAAGGTGAAAAAAAATTTGGTTGTTCCTTGGAGCTGTGGGGAGAAAAGACCCCTGTGACACAGGACAGAGATGCCTAAGAGGAGGCAGATGCTCTAAATCTATGCCTTTCTGATTCTAAGGCCTATGTTCTTTTTAACATATATATATAGTTATATAGTTTTAATAACATGAATATAATTTTTAAATTATTCCAGTTTTAATATGCTTTTAATCCATATTGGCTTTTCCATCTCCTGGTGACTCCTTGTAGCTTTGTTCATATCAATTCTTTTTTGGTTTGGATCCCTAAATTCATCAGTATAAGGCACTCCTGCAGTGGAAATTACCTCCACTGATGCAGACTCAGCAACTCATTTGTAACTTTGAGAACAGTCTGGAGAGAGTGAGGTTAAGTTCCCTTTCCTTAATTCCAGTTTGAATTAGATTACAGCAGGACTGTCACCCGTGTCTTCCTGGTTTCACTACCAGCTTTTTATATACAATGTCTACTTCTTCTTCTACTCATCATAAATCACATATAATTGCCCACTTTAGGATTTCCAAAATGAAGAGGAGGAAGAGGAAGCATTAAAGTCCCCATTTTTCAAATAAGGAAACTGAGGTTGGCAGAGAGTAAGCGATTTATCCTCATGTGTGTGTGTGTGTGTGTGTGTGTGTATATATATATATATATATATATATATATATATATATATATATATATACATACACACACAAACAGATGGTATCAGAACTGTAACTTAGACCAAAATCTTCTGACTTTAAGGTCAGTGATTTTTGTTTCTCTATCACTTATTGCTTGCTACAAGACTCTGCATGGAGCTGGATGGTGGATGTGTACTTTCAGTGGCCTGGCAAAGCCCAGATACTAAAAATACCCAGGACACTGGAGCAGCTTTCCTTCCCCTTCCTCCATATCTGCTCTGTCAGAGATTCTTTGCAGGATCTTAGAACTCTAGATCTTAGAAGTATGAGGGGCTCTCAGGACATCTGGCTCGGTTGCCTTCAGCAAAGGAAGGAAATGAACATTTATTAAGAACTTACTATGTGTTGAGAAGTATGCTCACCACTTTGCAAATATTATCTCCTTTGATCCTTCCAACAGCCCTGGGAAGTAAGTGCTATTCTTATCCCCATTTTACAGTTGAGGAAACTGAAGAAGACAGATTAAGTGATTTGGCTAGGGTCACACAGCTAGTAAGAGTCTGAGGCCATATTTGAACTCTGGTCTCCCTGACTACACCTACCTACCTCTTGCAGGAGAGCATTGTTCTCATTTTATAGATAAGAATACCCAGAGGGATTATAACTAGCACAAGTTCACATAACTAGTGCTTAATATTACTTGGTAGGCTGAGGGACTGAGACCTTGGTCTCCTGTGCCTGGAAAACTGGTTTCCTAGTTTTGTTTTCTTCTGTTTATTACTCCCCAAGACTGACTTCTCACCACCCCAAGCTCACTTTAAAGTCCTGAGTGTCCTGGGTTTGCTCTCACCTTGACCCGACTGAGATGGACTTGGGTGAAGGGGGCAGGACTAGAAACTCATCCCAGCTACTTGGGGAGGTCCACATCATATCTCAGTGCAGAGCTGGGTGTGGGCTTGGTTCAGATCTTGGCTCTGTCAGATAGTTAGGTGGATGGACAGAAGGATGGATGGGTGGATTGTTGGATGGGTAGATAGAGACAGCTAGATGGATGAATGGATGGACAGATAGACGGATGGGTGGATTGTTGGATGGATAGAGATAGCTAGACAGATGGATAGATAGATGGACGGATAGATATATGACTGGACAAATATATGGACAGACATATTCAGACAGATGGATGGCCAGACAGAGGATGGATAGACAGAGATAGATGGACAGATGGATTGTTGGTTGGACAGATGGACAGAGATAGCTAGACAAATGGATAAATGAATGGACAGATAGGTAGATGGATAGATAGACGGGTGGACAGATACACAGACATGAATAGATCAGTATCTTGGCTTCAAATCTTGGCTCTGTTACCCCCACATTCCTACACACACCCACACATACCCTGTATGAATTCAGGCAAATCACTTGACTTCTCTGGTCCCAAGTTTTCCCATTTGTAAGATGAGAAAGTGGTAGTAAATGGTCTTTGAGGATACCTCTCAGCTCTTAATCTGCTGACCTTTGGTCCTGTCCTTTGGGACCTAGGAGATAATGATGGGGGTTAAATCCACTTGTTCCATTGCGGAGACCTTGGTCAGGAAAGGAGAATCAAGAGAGAAATGCTTTCCTGGACTTTTGGACCTCTCTGGGATGTTTGCTTGCTCAAATGACCCTTAGTATCATAGATGGTATGTTGGTGATTCTGAGCAAAGAGTTCAGAATCCTCTTGGGTAGGATTTACTAAGGCTTTTCCCATCCTGTTTTTTTCAGGACACAATTTTCCACTTTGATTTCTGCAACTTTCTAAAACAATGCCTCTTCAGTGTCACTGAAAGTTGAATTTGTTTACTTTTTAATTTTTTTTTATTTTGGTTCTCCCAGTTGTGTGTGTGTGTGTTCAGCATTCCTGAATATGGGGAGAATGTTGAGTGCTAGGAGTGGACAGTGAGGGAGTTCGTACAGTTGATCTGCTTTTAATGTTCCCTTTGCCTTGGTCATACAATGCTGAGACCCACAATTGCTTCCCCAAGGCCACTTAGCTGGTGGGTACCAGTGTGGTGGGAGGGAATAAGCATGTATCAGATCTTTTCCATAAATGCTAATGGGCTGGGGGGTTTTATCTCTGAATGTGATTGCACATGCCCTCCTCTTTCTCCCTCCTTTCCTTAAGAAGAATCGGATGAAATAAACGTTTATATTAAACTAATCAGATATTTACCTCCCTTCTCACCAATTTCACAGGTTCAACCTTCTGAGAAGAGATTGCTAAGGGAACCAGAAACCTTTGTTATTTCTTTTTTGGAGGAAGGAAAGGAAAGGCTCCTGGGAATTCTGATAAGGTCTCTGGCCTGGTTTTCTTATTTGAAGTAGCTCCCTGACCTGAGTTGTGTGGGTCTAGTAGGCTTTAGGATTGGTAGCAGAGAGCAAAAAGTAGATTATAATATGACCATAAATTATTTTTGGTTTAGGAGTATATTGATAGAGCTTATAAATTCTGGTTTCAGGAGATTAGGAGAAAACTGGTGTGTGTGTGTGTGTGTGTGTGTGTGTGTGTGTATACAGAGAGAGAGAGAGATAGATAGAATGTCCCCAAAGTCTTGGTGTAGTCGCAAGATGTTAAAGATTAAAATTGAACTAAGGCTTTTGGGAGACTCTATATAGTATAACTAAGTGTAATGTATGGCTTTGTGTGTGTGTGTGTGTGTGTGAGAGAGAGAGAGAGAGAGAGAGGGAGGGGGGGAGGGGACAGAGACAAAGAGACAGAGAGAGAAAACAAGTATAGGGAGAGAAAAAGAAAGAAGAGATAGGAAGAGATTATAGAAAAAGAGAAGAAAAAGGAAAGAGAGAGACACACAGAGAGAGAGAGAGACATAAGGACAGAGACAAAGAGACAGAGAGAGAAAGCAAGTAGAGGGAGAGAAAAAGAAAGAAGAGATAGGAAGAGATTATAGAAAAAGAGAAGAAAAAGGAAAGAGAGAGAGAGAGGGAGGGGGGAAGGGATAGAGAAAATCCTTGCCCCACTGGACTTTCCATCTTTATGTGTGAGCTGTTCATCACAAGATGAAGGAAACAACAAAAAAGACCGTTGGTGATGATCTTTGCTAGGAACAGATAAACAAGAGACCACTTGAAAGTCAACGTGTGGGCCTCCTATAGAACCTCTCCCCTTTCACTGTGAGTTGTCCTCCCAGCCCCGTCCAGGCCCACCATCTTTTCCCCTCCTTCTTCCTCCTCCTGGGTCTGTCTCTGTGGATGCTGTCCTGGGATGCTGAGGAGGGCCTCAGTGAGGGCTTTGTTGGGGGAGCGGCTCTGTTACAGTAGAGTGGATGCAGAGGTCTGGGGGGCCACAATGGGCAGGTCAAACAGGCCTCTTTTATTTACAGTACTCTCTTTCATTGCCCCAGTGAAACAGGAGCCCCGAGAGGCCACGGTGAAAGGGTACTGTGTTTGTGCATTCAGGCCTTCCCCAGGCCTGCTACAAAAGGTGGGGGCACCGCAGTGGACTGAAGGGGCTTATTGTCAATGGAAGCCCTGCTCCAGGGAGAATGGGGGGCAGAGTGCAAGGGAGCCTTGGAAAGGTTTTGTGCGTGTGCATGTGTGTGTGCGTGTTTAGACACCTCCCATCTTCTCCTTAGGGCTAATTTATGGTCGCTGTGAGTGTGGGGGTCAGCATGTTGGTGCCTCCTAATATGCTGTGAGACAAATTCTTCAACCTTCTAATGTATTTTTCAAGCATGCGACTCATCCACCGAGCCACGGTTGGGGAGAAGACACGAAATAGCAGAATCGAGTCGACTCCTGTCCACTGCCAATTCCAGACTGATTTTGGTCTCCTCATTTGGCTCATATTCAGTCTTGACCATCAGAGCTGCCCACAAGAAGAAGGTAGAATTGGTTTGGTTCTCCCCTTTCTCCCTTCCTTGATTTCTTTCACAGAAAATTACTTGTAAGCATTAAAAGAGCCACAAGGTGAAAGACCTCAGAAGGGGGATAAGAAGAATATTCTTGAGACAGCTAAGAAATAATCTGGATTTAGGTTCACATTGGTTGAACCGTGTCCTCTGTCGTTCTCCTTCCTAACCCTTAGGATTCTTATTTATATCCTTATGGAATTGGATTCCAAAACAACACTTGGACGGTCCCTCTGTTATCTCTCCTTCTTACTAAATAGCTAGTTGAGAAATAACTCAAGAAAAAGGTCTGGTCTTATTATTACTCATCAGCCTTTTCTTGTGGCCCAGTGATTAAATTCCCTGTTGCCAAAGGCAGCCCAAGCCTAACAAAGGACTGGACCAATGATTTTCTGTTTTAGTTAATGTTCTAATTTCCTTACAGCCTGATTTCTCTAAGGTAATACTCTACAAAATTGATTTTAGATAATTTTTTTTCCTCACTTGAGCCACTGTTCCATTGTGTGATCTAGAACCAGTCATTTCTCTGGCTTTCTCTTTCCTCATAAAGTATCTGGGCTGATTGTGATGTCCTAGACTTAAATCTGTGTCCTAATCTGTGCTTTGTTGAGGGAATTGCTCTGTTATAGTAGAGACTGGATGCAATGGTCTGAAGGGGGGCCACATTCATTGGGAGGACCATTTTTTTCTGTATCTGAATGAGGTGAGGCCTTATTGAGGGATTGAGATCTCTTCTGGATGAAACCACATTGTATATTCAAGAAACAGTGTGTGTGTGTGCACGCAAACATTAAAGAGTATAAATCAATAATTCTCTTAGTTTTGACCCATTTTGAGCCCTGTCCTTGGTAATCTTATCCAGAAAGGCCTGATTTTGTTTTCCTTTTTGAAATAGTTTTGGGTTTTTTGATAAAGGAAGAAAGTACATTTAAAACTAGTGACGCACAAGGTGTTTGGCCTTGGGATCTTGTTTGTCTTAAATCTTGGATTATGGGATGAAGAGTGACTGAGGCAAATAAAGGGATAGGAACTGGATACGTGATTTTATTGGTATAAGATTTTGGTTCTTAAACTTTTTGGTTTTAAGACATTCTTAGAAATTATGAAAGGCCCCAAAGAGATTTTTTAAATGTGGGTTTTAACTATTGATATTTAACATGTTAGAAATTTAGAGCAGGGGGTAGTGAGGTAATATAATGAAGACAGGTCCTGGAGTCAGGAGGATCTGAATTCAAATCCTGTCTCAGACAGTTGACACTAGCTGTGTGATCCTGATTAAGCCACTTAACCCCAAATTGCCTCTCCAAAAAAAAGAAAAGAAAAAAAGAAATTAACAGATAAAAAGTTTAAATATTTGTTAATGCATTAAAAATACCAATAATAAATATCACACAATAATTAACATAATTTTATAAAAATTATATTTTCCAAAACAAAATAAAATTTTACAAATCTTTAATGTCTGGTTTAATATAGCAAAAATATATTCTTACATCTGTTTCTACATTCAGTCTATTTCAATATATTGTTTTGATTCAAGGATACAAAGAAAGTCTGGCCTCACACAGATGTAAAAGGAGAAGGATATTTTAAAAGGTAAATAATGTCCTAATGTTATTATGAAAATAATTTTTACTTCAAAAACACCTGAAAGAGATTCTAGGAACTCCAAAAATCTTCAAAACACATTTTAAGAACTGCTGATCTAGGGAACTTCTTTGACCAATGACAGGTTGGTATTTTTTTTCTCCAACAGTAGTCTTACAGAATTGACAAGAACCCTGAGAAGTTAAGTGACTTGCTCAGAATTGAACCTCTAGTACCTGTCACAGGTGTGACTCGAATGCCAGGTTTTCCTAACTGAGGATGACTCTACTCCCTGTGTCATAAGATTCCTTAAATGCTACTTTAGCTGGTGAAGGCCATTCTTGCTACTTGAAGAGTGCTGGGGTTGAGGAATACTAATCATACCCGTAGAGTTAGAAGAGAACATTTGGAAGTTGTCCTAATACCCCACCCTTGCTCTGAAATCCTTGTGGTACTTCCTGACAACGTTACGGTCTTTAGATTCCCATGTCTTTGTCTTTTCCTGTTTCATGGATTGTTTATATTGGCAAACTTTTCAGTTTTTAAAGTAAAACCCAAAACAATTCTGGGTATTCAGCCTGGGACAGAGAAGTCTCAGGAGTGGTCAGTTTTTTATTGGGCATTTTGTATGGAGGCTGATGAACACCTTCTCTTAACATCGCCTGGGAGTGGAGGAAGAAATAAGCTAAAGTTTACCTACATTCAGGGATTATTCAGGGCTGAGTGAGTAAGGTTATAGGAACTTCATCTTTGTAGGTTTTAGTGAAGAGAGAAGCAAGTCTCTATTTTATTGCTGGGTTCAAAGCATCCCTCCTTGGAGATGAGAGGAACAGATGACCTCTAAGAGAAACTGCCACTTTGGGAAGTCTGTATATGGTTGCCAGGGAAACATAGTAAGTTGCTTCCTCTAAGTCTTCTGTGATAAGCAGGATGATTTCAGAAAAGCCTGGAAAGGTTTGTAAGAACTGATGCTGAATGAAATAAGCAGAACCAGGAGATCATTGTACGTGACAAGGTTATGTGATGATCAAATGTGACAGATGTTGTTCTTTTCAACAATCAGGTGATCCAAGACAAATCCAATAGACTTGTGATGGGAAGTGCTAGCCACATGGGGAGAGAGAATTGTAGAGACTGAATGTGGACTAAAGCATCATATTTGTACCTTTTTTGATTGTTATTTGTTTGCTTGTTTTTTTTTTTTCTTTTAATCTGATTTTTCTTGTGCAGCATGACAAATATGGAAATATATTTAGAAGAATCACATATTTAACCTACATCTGATTGTTTGCTCTTTTGGAGAGGGTGGAGGGAGAGAGAGGAAGAAAAATTTGGAACACAAGGTTTTGCAAGGGTGAAGGTTGAACACTATCTTTGCATGCATTTGGAAAAATAAAATAATACTAAAAAATGAAAAAAAAACAATCTTCCTGAGAGGTGTTTTGAATAGATGGTTATCTCATGGAGAATGAGGACAAAAGAGTTTCAAATTCAAAGATCCTATGATTCTTGCTTTCCAGGAGATTGGCCCATGGTCCACTAGGTCCTAGAGCAAGAGTGGAATGCTTTCAAGTCCTTTAATCTCTTAGACATTGCAGCATGTGAACTATAATTAATTCTTGGGCCTGTAGGCCAGTCTTTTTAATACCAATATTCTACTGGTGTATTCCATGGCCAAGTCTTAGGACACAACAGTCTCTGAAGGTTTGAAAGTGAGGGTCACCCAGAGTATCGTGATAGAGAAGCTCATGAGGAAAGAGAATAGGGAATAACACATTGCCAACAAGGAATCGCAAAGTACAGATGGAGTTACAGAGATCTTTAAAGGAAAAATGAACCCAAAATGAATGAGCTGCTCTCCTGATGAGAATAGGGAAAGTAGATGGGCAGCAAAGTGACCCTTTGATGTCCTCAGATTATTGAGAAAGCATGGAGGGGCCCCTGCTCATTGAGTAGGCCCAGTGGTAAACATATTGAGAGGATGTGGTCAGGAGTTTCAAAGAATATCTGTAAAGATGAAGGGACTCTTTGCCATATTTCAATTTATTTGAATATTTTTGGATGAATCTTTTCTTAAAAACGTCCTGAAGAAAAAAAATGGGGAGAAGCTTTGGGGTGGGATTGGTGAAAATCCATGAGAGATTGGAGTAGAAAAAATATATATGCACACTCTGTGGTAACCCCCTAACTTTGGGGTTTGATTTGGAAAGTTCCTTGTAAAAGGTCTCCTATCTTCTCTTGTGGTTAGGGTTGAGGAAAGAAGGACCTATTAACATTAATGCAGAACTCTGCTCTTTGCTGGAGTATCTGCTTCTGCTTTTCCGTTCTTAGTCTCGTACACCTAAATAGGCCCAGTCTCTCAAACCAAGAGAGAATAAACTCAATATACCCTTGGACTGAGCTTATTTGGTCACTGTGTAGATAGATACTATTGTCAAATGCCCATGGTAAGTAGAAAGGATTTGGAGAATAATTCCCATTTAACTAATTATTATTCTTACTCCAATAGATTTGAAATCTATTTAACTTTTCAGTGTCCCATAGCCTTTTAAACATTTCAAGTACATTCTCCCTGATAGGTTACCCTTTCTCTCCCTGTAGGCTATAATTAGTGTCCTTTACACAGAATTGGCTTAGAATTGGATTTAGAGAAGATAAGAATCAAATTACCAGTATTTATCTTGTAAATTCCAAAAGATCTACTTAAGTCACTGTATAAAAAAAATAAAAAAGAACTTCTAAAAAAGTTTGTCCTGTGAAAATGTAAATTCTTAGTGGTTTGAACAACTTGGGGACACTTAAATATTAAAACTGCAAAATATCCTGAGTCTAAAATTGTCTCTTTTCTGTCACCATTCTTTATTTGCAGCTGAGCTTCTGAAGTTTGTTGCTAGGTTTCAGATACCTGGTTTTTATTATTTTATTAAAATTTGCAGAGCTAGAGTATTTATTATTTCTGATTGATCAGAAGATTTAAAAATGCTCGCTTTTAAGATAGGCACCCACTTACTAAATACAAGGGATTTTTTTTTTTTTTTTTTATCATTTTGGGCTTTTTAAAGTTATTGACCCTTCCAGAGATCCCAGAGTTGGGCAACACAGCCTGAAATATGTTTACTTGTCCTAAAATGCTACCATGTTTCCAGCAGTGCTGAGCAGAGGAATGACAGCTCTCCTTCTCTCCATGTTGTCTCCTAAAGGTATTATGCAGTTATAGCATGTAAATTGTTTTCATTAAATTGCTCAGCCACAATTCTGATACCCTACAAATCCTTTATTAGAGTCCACTTTAGATGCTGAACTCAAATGAACTCTTGACTGTAGGGGAAGGGTTTCAGATCAGGAGGGAGGTGAACAAGCAGTCTTCTAACTCTGTCCTGGATATTTGTGGGCTTCATTTTCTTTACCTGACCAAATACATTACTGTGCATTTCCTTTTTGGTGCTGGATTAATACAGCACAGATGAGATGACCAGCAGGGCAGCAGATTTGGAATGATGGCTCCTTTGGTAAAGAAACCAAAGTGGTGTTTTCACTTTTTGCTGCAGTCACTGGTTGTTAAACCCAAAAGATAGAATTAGAAAATTAAGTTTTAAGAAAATCTCGGACTTTATGGCTTTAAGAACTTCAGATACCAATTCAGCATCCTATAGTTGGAGATGGTTAGATGATTTGGCAGGCCTTTTATTATCCCCTTTTAAAATCCCCAACTGTCTCATTGAATTCCTCCAATTTCTGTAATATCTTCCCTAATTTTTGCCCAGTGACTTTCTATAGTTCACCTCTTTTCACAGAGAGAAGTCTGAGGAAAATGTAGCATTATTTGATATATTTACTTTTTCATTTAAATACTTAAAAACCTCTAAATTCGACCTGTGGGGAGGTTTTAATGAAAAAGGAGATTAAATCTAGGTTCACGAGATTTCTGAGCATTATAAGTAAAGCTGGTTATGTTTGTAGATTAGTGCTTCTGTGGTTAAGTTTTAGAAACTCTTTTCTACCAGTCACAGATATAATCTAAATTGTAGTGTGATTGGATAGAATTTTAATTCAGAAAAAAAAAAATTTAACTGATGAATGTGACATAAGGACAAAAGGCATTTCTAAATGTATCCCTCCCTACTCCACCTGGCAAGTTAGTTTTTATAACAAAGACTTAAAAAGAGAAAGTAATTTTGTATAACCAATACATTGGTAATCTAAGTATATGTAGCCTTTCACACTCATATTCTCTCAGCTTGGAAATTAAGGGAGGGAAGTTAAGCACTTTTATTTGTTTGTCTTACACATGCAAAGCATAGATATTGCTCTTCTTTCTTTCCTTTGCTTTTCTCTACCATTTTTTTCTTAAAGATCTGGATCAGAAACTTTTAAGGAAATAACAAAATGAAAACCTTGATTTGTGGGAGATTAAAATCTCAGATTGAAAAGTTCTACAAATGCTAACCTCCCCCCTTTTTTTGGCAAT